>NW_024735130.1:0-143569 GCF_018991925.1 Homarus americanus
TTTTTTTTTTTTTTTTTTTTTTTTTTTTTTTTTTTCGCTGCATTAAGTTATTTGAGAAAAATCACGAAAATCAATGGTGAAAAGGGACATTAATTCTAATTTGATAGAAATGTTGCTGAAATGCATTGTAATGGTTAGTATTTGTGTTTGGATCACAAGTGAGGAGACATTTAGCAGATAATAGGAAACGGCTGAAGCCTTGGAAACGTAAATGTAAAACACCAATGATATCTTATACTGACAAGGAAACAAAAGAAGTACTGAGATTAGAAAAAAAGATAAATTGAAGGTGAAAGGCCAAGGAAGAGCGGATACGGGGATGGATGCTAAATTTCTACATTTAGAAATGAAACATGTAACTAAATGGGTAACCTAGAACCAACACTACTAAGTATTTTTAAGCATTGTAATTTAGAAACTTAATTTAAACCTTAGGAAGTACGACAAGAAAACATGAAATTATTCAAAGCTATATTATAAACATCATATTCACCGACAGGAAATACACATAATTATTTACATAAAGGATATCAATAGGTATTTGTGTGACACTCACGAAATATTAAACCAATTACAGAGAAAGGGCGGTATGTACTTTTATTATTGTAAAAATCATAATTGGCAAAAATTAATTAAGCCTGAAAATGATGATTTAATTATTCGACATTTGTGTATTCTTTCCTGATAATTCTTAATTAATCTGTTAATGTTTTTCACCTTTTAATTTAGTAATTAAAAAATTCCACGGTGTTCATCATCAATCCATTTTACCTTTTACTTTTTCCATCACATGAAAATAATCTGAAATTCTTTAGCACATCACTGTTCTTGGCACACGAGCTAATTTACTCACGTCAAATTTTAATCAGTTGTGGAATATAAACAGTTTATAATGGTTATTCATTTCACGTGTAGATCCACATTTCTCTGATTAATTATTGAGACAGTGGGGGTCCTCTCAGATGTGCGACAACTATTGGGATTTGTTTAAAGTTTAACTGAGAGGATGGTGTGATACGGTCATCTGTCATATTCTTTCTGTAGATAACTCATACATTATTTCACTGATACCACTGTTTACATCCAGTAGGCACCAGAAGGAGTTTAAAGGCCTCTCATATGTGCCGTTACAAGAGGAGAATGAAGAAGAAAAGTTACAGTGAATGAAAAAAAATAAAGACGCGCCAAGACTAGCAAAAAGCACCGAGAATTATTTTTTAGATATTTACAAAGCAAGAAAAATTAATTTATTTGGTCATATACAGTAGCTAAGGATGATAGAGATATTAATGGGTGAGGGGAGGCAGATGGATAGCTGGGTCCCTGAGAAATTAAAAATATGGGAGAAGAACCAGAGGAAACCTGAGCACGTTTGAAGAGGCTAGCCGAGGTAGTCAACCTCACACTTGAGAATAACACATATTGATTAATTAGTTGTGTATAATTAGAAATCGTAACTCCTTTGATCTTACATTCTCATATTTCCACAACGCACAAGGTCCCTTTGACAGATTGTTTACTCCCATATACAGTATACTGCTGATTGTTGGGCCACGAGCTAGGGCGCCAACTACTATAAATTTCTTCCAATTTATACCAATCATTTAGTCCTCTGCTTGTTTGACGAGTTTTCAATAAAATATTTAATTCATGACAAAATTTATTGTTCACATCTATGGTCACACTCATATATTACCCCGTGCAACAGTAATTTATATGCTGTAGTTTGTGGTCCCACAATGAATTTCTAGTCTCATTATCAGTCGTGGAAACCAAATTACAGATTCACCTGGCGTGTAATTGTTCTAACTCATGATTTTTCTGATGATTCTGGTTATTTACCTGAAGTAGATTAGTGACTATTACGAGTCGCTATGATGTTCTAAATAGTTGGTCCTTAATTTTCCCCAAAAACAGATTAGTAAATACGTTTAAATGTCTTATTTATCGTTTATATAATTAATTTGATGTTGATAGTTGCCGTAAAATCATTCATTCCAATACCGTTACATCTGCATTGTTGACCTGTTCCCCGCATCATATACTGCATGTACAAGTTACCAGCAAAAGTTTTCCACAGCCCGGAGAACTTTTGCTGGCAACCGTACAGTGTACATTAATTTAGCAGCATCCGGCAGGTGTAGTACATCAATAAATATGCTGATTAGTTGTCTGATTCATTCTATAGATAACATTTGATCAACATATAACAGTAACGACTCATAATAATTGCTCCAAAATTATTATCCAGGAACCAAGGGGAGAGATGATGACCAATAGTTGATGGTAGTGCAGTGTAAGTTGATGTAGTGTGCAAGTTGATGGTGGTAGTACAGTAAAGTTGATGATGGTAGCAGTGTAAGTTGGATGGTAGTGCAAGTTGATGGTGGTAGTGCAGTGCAAGTTGATGGTAGTGCAAGTTGATAGGTAGTGCACAAGTTGATGGTGGTAGTGCAGGGTGTTGATGGTGGTGGTGTACGTTGATGGTAGTGCAAGTTGATGATGGTAGTGTAGTGCGTTGATGATGGTAGTGCATGTTGATGGGGTAGTGCAGTGTGTTGATGGTAGTGGTGATGCAGCATGTTGATGGTGCGTGATGGTAGTGCAGTGTGTTGATGGTAGTGCGTTGATGGTGGTAGTGCAGTGTAAGTTGATGGTAGTGCAAGCTGATGGTAGTGCAGTGTGTTGATGGTGGTAGTGTGCAAGTTGATGGTGGTGCAGTGCAAGTTGATGGTGGTAGTGTGCGTTGATGGTGGTAGTGCAGTGTGTTGATGGTAGAGTGCGTTGATGGTGGTAGTGCAGCGTGTTGATGGTGTAAGTTGATGGTGGTAGTGCAGTGCAAGTTGATGGTGGTGGTGCAGTTGATGGTGGTGAAGAGTGTGTTGATGGTAGTGTGCAAGTTGATGGTGGTAGTGCAGGTGTTGATGGTGGTAGTGTGCAAGCTGATGGTGGTAGTGCAGTGTAAGTTGATGGTAGTGGTTGATGGTAGCAGTGAAGTTGATGGTAGTGCAAGTTGATGGTGGTAGGCAGTGTGTTGATGGTGGTAGTGCAAGTTGATGGTGGTAGTGCAGTAAGCTGATGGTGGTAGTGTGCGTTGATGGTGGTAGTGCAGTGTAAGTTGATGGTGGTGTGCAAGTTGATGGTGGTAGTGCAGTGTGTTGATGGTGGTAGTGTGCAAGTTGATGGTGGTAGCAGTGTTGATGGTGGTAGTGCGTTGATGGTGGTAGTGCAGTGTAAGTTGATGGTGGTAGTGTGCAAGTTGATGGTGGTAGCAGTGTAAGTTGATGGTAGTGCAAGTTGATGGTGGTAGTGCAGTGTAAGTTGATGGTAGTGCAAGTTGATGGTGGTAAAGCAGTGTAGTTGATGGTGGTAGTGTGTGTTGATGGTGGTAGTGCAGTGTGTTGATGGTGGTAGTGCAAGCTGATGGTAGTGCAGTGTTGATGGTGGTAGTGTGCGTTGATGGTGGTAGTGCAGTGTAAGTTGATGGTGGTAGTGTGCAAGTTGATGATGCAGTGCAAGTTGGATGGTAGTGCAGTGTAAGTTGATGGTAGTGTTGATGGTGGTAGGTGCAAGTTATGGTGGTAGTGCAGTGTAAGTTGATGGTAGTGTGCTGGTGGTGGTGAAAGCAGTGCTGATGGTAGTGTGCAAGTTGGTGGTGGTAGTGCAGTGTGTTGATGGTAGTGTGCAAGTTGATGATGGTAGTGTACAAGTTGATGGTGGTAGTGCAGTGTAAGTTGATGGTGGTAGTGTGCAAGTTGAAGTACAGGTGGTAGTGTGCAGTTGATGGTGGTAGTGCGAGGTGGATTGATGGTGTTAGTGTGTGCAAGTTGGTGGTGGTAGTGCAGTGTAAGTTGATGGTGGTAGTGTGCAAGTTGGTGGTGGTAGTGCAGTTTAAGTTGATGTTGGTAGTGTGCAAGTTGATGGTGGTAGTGCAGTGTAAGTTGATGGTGGTAGTACAGTGTAAGTTGATGGTGGTAGTGCAGTGTAAGTTTATGGTGGTAGTGCATAAGTTGATGGTGGTAGTGCAGTGTAAGTTGATGGTGGTAGAGCAGTGTACTGAAAGTTGATGGTGGTAGAGCAGTGTAAGTTAATGGTGGTAGTGTGCAAGTTGATGGTAGTAGTGCAGTGTAAGATGGTAGTGGTAGTGTGTAAGCTGATGGTGGTAGTTAATGGTGGTAGTGTGTTGTGTGTTGCAGGTGGTTGAGGCCAGCGGCTGGGGGTGGCAACACTTTGGGATGAGGACGGAAGGAACCGCGGGTCATCTTGTCGCCATCAAGACGCTCGACTACGAAGACCAGGCACAGCGTCAGGGCTTCCGCTTCATGGTGCAGGTCACAGACAGGGTGAGTCTTGTGTATCTTGGTGCAGGTCACGGACAGGGTGAGTCTTGTGTATCTTGGTGCAGGTCACGGACAGGGTGAGCCTTGTGTATCTTGGTGCAGGTCACGGACAGGGTGAGTCTTGTGTATCTTGGTGCAGGTCACGGACAGGGTGAGTCTTGTGTATCTTGGTGCAGGTCACGGACAGGGTGAGCCTTGTGTATCTTGGTGCAGGTCACGGACAGGGTGAGTCTTGTGTATCTTGGTGCAGGTCACGGACAGGGTGAGTCTTGTGTATCTTGGTGCAGGTCACGGACAGGGTGAGCCTTGTGTATCTTGGTGCAGGTCACGGACAGGGTGAGTCTTGTGTATCTTGGTGCAGGTCACGGACAGGGTGAGTCTTGTGTATCTTGGTGCAGGTCACGGACAGGGTGAGTATCTTGGTGCAGGTCACGGACAGGGTGAGTCTGTGTATCTTGGTGCAGGTCACGGACAGGGTGAGTCTTGTGTATCTTGGTGCAGGTCACGGACAGGAGTGAGTCTTGTGTATCTTGGTGCAGGTCACGGACAGGGTGAGCCTTGTGTATCTGGTGCAGGTCACGGACAGGGTGAGTCTTGTGTATCTTGGTGCAGGTCACGGACAGGGTGAGTCTTGTGTATCTTGGTGCAGGTCACGGACAGGGTGAGGTCTTGTATCTTGGTGCAGGTCACGGACAGGGTGGACAGGGTGTGGTGCAGGTCACGGACAGGGTATCTTGCAGGTCACGGACAGGTGAGTCTTGTGTATCTTGGTGCAGGTCACGGACAGGGTGAGTCTTGTATCTTGGTGCAGGTCACGGACAGGGTGAGTCTTGTGTATCTTTCACGGACAGGGTGAGAGTAGCAGTCACGGACAGGGTGAGTCTTGTGTATCTTGGTGGTCACGGACAGGGTGAGTCTTGTGTATCTTGGTGCAGGTCACGGACAGGGTGAGTCTTGTGTATCTTGGTGCAGGTCACAGACAGGGTGAGTCTTGGTGTGCAGGTCACGGACAGGGTGAGTCTTGTGTATCTTGGTGCAGGGACAGGTGAGTCTTGTGTATCTTGTCACAGACAGGGTGAGTCTTGTGTATCTTGGTGCAGGTCACGGACAGGGTGAGTCTAGGTATCTTGGTGCAGCTCACGGACAGGGTGAGTCTTGTGTATCTTGCAGCTCACGGACATGGTGAGTCACAGACAGACAGCATACATGTGTGGCTCATACAGACAGACAGCAGCTCGTGTACTCCATGTGTGGCTCATACAGACAGACAGCAGTACTCCATGTGTGGTCAGCTGTGCCATGTGTGGCTATACAGACAGACAGCAGCCTGGGTACTCCATGTGTGGCTCATACAGACAGACAGCAGCTCGTGCATGTGTACACATGTCTCCATGTGTGGCTCATACAGACAGACAGCAGCTGGTACTCCATGTGTGACTCATACAGACAGACAGCAGCTCGTGTACATAGCATCATGTGTGACTCATACAGACAGACAGCAGCTCGTGTACTCCATGTGGCTCATACAGACAGACAGCAGCTGTGTACTCCATGTGTGGCTCATACAGACAGACAGCAGTGTACTCCATGTGTGACCATACAGACAGACAGCAGCTGTGTGCCTACAGACAGACAGCAGCCACTCCATGTGTGACTCATACAGACAGACAGCAGCTCGCACCATGTGTGGCTCATACAGACAGACAGCAGCCTGGCATGTGTGACTCATACAGACAGACAGCAGCTCGGGTACTCCATGTGTGACTCATACAGACAGACAGCAGCTCGGGTACTCCATGTGTGACTCATACAGACAGACAGCAGCTCGTGTACTCCATGTGTAACTCAGACAAAGAAACAAATAAAACTGAATTAAAATAAGTTACGATCATTGCACACAGACCCCCATATAAAAAAAAAAAAATAAAATAAAATACTTATTAGCTAAACCCCTTGGTCACTGTGTTCATGTTTCTGTTTCTTAACTCAAAAAGTATCAGAGCTATTGACCTGGCAAGCATCCAACCAAGACCCATGAACACACAGTAATCACCGAGTACCTCCCTTGATAGATACTCCGTACCTGAAGGAGGAAAGGGGGTGGGAAGGTGTTTGTAACTGAGTTAAATGTTTTAAATAAAGGTTTACGCCTGCAAGACTCCCCAACTCCTAACACTCTCATCCTGCCCAGTTTTACAAGCTATACCAACTGCAATATTTCCGGTACTGAAGGTGTTGAAAAATGACCCGTGATGTTAACGTGAAATTTAATGCTGTGAGGATGTAAGCATTATGAAGGCAGGAGTGTGTGAAGCCCAAGCTTCTACAAGGAGAACAAAGGTTTAAGGAGGAACTATATTCAATACCCAGCTGCCTCTCCGTGATCAAAATTCATTGTTCATGCAAACTTTTGTCATACTACCACAAAGAACCTGAAGTATTTTGAAAGTTTTGGTCAAAATTGGATAAGCGATGTGGCTGAGTGGAAGTGCTGCGTGCTGACCGCCAGGCAAAACTCCCATATATGAATTAAATCTAAAACTGCATGAAGACAGATAAGTAAATATATGAAGATGGAGTATAGGCCTCGAAGACGATGCGGGTGGGGGATAATATGTTTTTGTTTTAGTTGTCTGGCAATAAAGAAATTATATACATGAAAAAGATCTCAGATAATTTTTGAGTTATGCTTATGAAATAGACTACCAGTAATGTATGGAGGTAGATTTGTCCTTATCTATTATAATTATCATAGGTTTTTGCATATGACTGGAGCATTTTAAAATAATCACCGATTGTTTTATAAATTGACTAAAAGAGGATTTTGTAATACTTCTTATGAATGAGATTAGAAGTAACTTTTTAATCTTAATGGACTCTTTACGGTAACAACAATGCTACTTATGAACAATTTATTGCGACAATCAATAATGCCCAAAATAAACACATCCCTAAAAGAAAATTCAGATCGATACGGAACCAACCAAAATGGATGAATAATAGACTCTTAGATCTTCTAGGGAAAAAGAAAGGAGTATATAGAAAAGTTAAGAAGGCGAAAATACTTACTTGGTTACTATCAGAACCTAACAAGACAGGTAAAAACAGAAATTAGGAAAGCAAAGAAATTATGAAATCAAGGTAGCAAACGAATCGAAAAATAACCCCAAAGCTTTTTATCAACTGTATAAATCAAAGGTTAGAGATACAATAGGTCCCTTAAAACTACGACAGGAGAAATGACTGATGATGAGTTAGAAATGTGTAGTACGTTAAATAGTCATTTTCGCTCTGTATTCACAAATGAAAACCTAGCACAGTTTCCAGAAGTTCATAAGGTATATAACAGTATAGAAAATATGTTGATGAATATCAATATTACTAGTAACGATGTGCTTAAAGTAATTAACAAACTGAAGCCTCATAAATCGCCTGGTCCAGACGAGGTATATGCTAGAATATTAAAAGAATGTAGAGATGAGTTGAGTAATCCATTAGCAGTTTTATTTAATAAGTCATTAGAATCGGGCCTAGTGCCAGAAGCTTGGAAACTTGCAAATGTAGTTCCGATTTTCAAAAGGGTGATAAATCAATAGCATCAAATTACCGTCCCATTAGTCTCACGTCAATCATAGGCAAGTTGCTAGAGTCAATTATTGCTACAAAATCAGAAGCCACCTTGAAACATTCAACAATTCATTCTTCTCAGCACGGGTTCACCCAGGGACGTTCTTGTCTCTAAAATTTGCTTAGCTTTTTCTCAAGTATATGAAGCGGTAGATAATGATAAGTCATATGATATAATTTATTTGATTTCAGTAAAGCATTCGATAGAGTCCCTCATGAGAGATTGATAAGGAAGGTAGAAGCACATGGAATAGGTGGATCAGTATTAAAATGGATTAGGTCATGGTTAACTGGTAGGAAACAAAGTCAGCATAAATGGATTAAAGTCAGACTGGGGTGCGGTCAAAAGCGGAGTTCCCCAGGGATCTGTATTAGGCCCTCTGCTGTTTGTTATATTCATTAATGATCTTGATTTAGGCATAACTAGTAGGATTAGTAAATTTGCAGATGATACCAAAATGGGAGAGTGATAAATTCAGACAGTGACTTTGAACACCTTCAAAGATCTAGATACTTACATGAGTGGTCAGTAGACTGGCAAATGAATTTTAATACTGATAAATGCAAGGTACTACAGATAGGAAGACGAATACAAACGTTAAGTATAAACTAGGTAACACGGAAATAGAAAACTCAGTTTGTGAAAAAGATCTAGGTGTATTTGTTAGCAACGACTTGAAACCTAGAAAACAATGTATTAGCGTTCGCAACAAGGCAAACAGGATTCTTGGGTTCATATCTAGGTCTGTGAGTAACAGAACTGCTGACGTTATCTTGAAACTTTACCTAGCATTAGTGAGGCCACACATGGATTATGCGGTTCAGTTCTGGTGTCCTTATTATAGAATGGACATAGATTCTTTGGAGAGAGTACAAAGAATGACAAAAATGATCCATAATATTAGAAACCTTCCATATGAAGAAAGACTGAAAAGCTTAGGCTTACATTCATTAGAGAGGCGTAGAGTTAGGGAGATATGATAGAGGTGTACAAGTGGGTAAGTGGGATTAACAAGGGTAAAATGGAAGATGTTCTGAAGCTCAGTAATAACGAAATAACTAGAACAAATGGCTTTAAATTAGATAAATTCCGATTCAGAAAGGATATAGGCAAGCACTGGTTTGGTAATAGAGTTGTGGATATGTGAAATAGGCTACCGAGTGCTATAGTAGGATCAGGGACGCTAGGCTTCAAGACGAAGTTGGATAGGCATGGAAGTGCTGGGATGGGTGTGAAGGATCTGCCCTGTATGGCCAGTCGGCCTCCTGCAGTATCCACTTTCTTATGTTCTTATGTTCTTATGTGTAAGAGGTGGTGTAAGGAGAGAGTGATGTGGAGAGGTGGTGTAAGGAGAGGTGGTGTAAGGAGAGGTGGTGTAGGAGAGGTGGTGTAAGTGGTGTAAGTCAGGCAGGGGTGAATATACACATGGGGTGATAGTAGTACAGCAGGGTGGAGATAAAGGGTGATAGTAGTACAGCAGGGTGGAGATAAAGGGTGATAGTAGTACAACAGGGTGGAGATAAAGGGTGATATAGTACAGGGGAGATAAAGGGTGATAGTAGTACAGCAGGGTGGAGATAAAGGGTGATAGTAGTACAGCAGGGTGGAGATAAAGGGTGATAGTAGTACAACAGGGTGGAGATAAAGGGTGATAGTAGTAGTACAGCAGGGGAGATAAAGGGTGATAGTAGTACAACAGGGTGGAGATAAAGGTGATAGTAGTAACAGAGATAAAGGGTGATAGTAGTACAGCAGGGTGGAGATAAAGGGTGATAGTAGTACAGCAGGGTGGAGATAAGGGTGATAGTAGTACAACAGGGTGGAGATAAAGGGTGATAGTAGTACAGCAGGGGAGATAAAGGGTGATAGTAGTACAACAGGGTGGAGATAAGGGTGATAGTAGTACAACAGGGTGGAGATAAAGGGGTGATAGTAGTACAACAGGGGAGATAAAGGGTGATAGTAGTACAACAGGGTGGAGATAAAGGGTGATAGTAGTACAACAGGGTGGAGATAAAGGGTGATAGTAGTACAGCAGGGGGAGATAAAGGGTGATAGTAGTACAACAGGGTGAGATAAAGTGATAGTAGTACAACAGGGTGGAGATAAAAGGGTGAGTAGTACAGCAGGGAGATAAAGGATAGTAGTACAACAGGGTGGTAAAGTGATAGTACAGCAGGGAGATAAAGGGCATAGTAGTACAGCAGGGGGGTGAATGTAAAGGGGGAGATAAGGGTGATAGTAGTACAACAGGGGAGATAAAGGGTGATAGTAGTACAGCAGGTGGAGATAAAGGTGATAGTAGTACCGCAGGAGATAAAGGGTAAATGTAGTACAGTAGGGTGGAGATAAAGGGTGATATTAGTACAGCAGGGTGGAGATAAGGGTTATAGTGTACAGCAGGGTGGAGATAAGGGTGACAGCAGGGTGGGTGATAGTAGTACAGCATGGAGATAAAGGGTGATAGTAGTACAGCATGGGTGGAGATAAAGGGTGATAGTAGTACAACAGGGGGAGATAAAGGGTGATAGTAGTACAGCAGGGGTGGAGATAAAAGGGTGATAGTAGTACAGCAGGGAGATAAGGGGTGATAGTAGTACAGCAGGGGAGATAAAGGGTGATAGTAGTACAGCAGGGGAGATAAAGGGTGATAGTAGTACAGCAGGGGGAGATAAAGGGTGATGTAGTACAGGGAGATATGATAGTAGTACAGCAGGGGAGATAAAGGGTGATAGTAGTACAGCAGGGGAGATAAGGGTGATAGTAGTACAGCAGGGGGTATAAATAAGTGGGAGATAAATGGTGATAGTTGTACAGCAGGGGAGATAAAGGGTGATAGTAGTACAGCAGGGGAGATAAAGGGTGATAGTTGTAAGCAGAGATAAAGGGTGATAGTAGTACAGCAGGGGAGATAAAGGGTGATAGTAGTACAGCAGGGGGAGATAAGGGTGATACAGCAGGGGAGATAAAGGGTGATAGTAGTACAGCAGGGGAGATAAAGGGTGATAGTACAGCAGGGGAGATAAAGGGTGATAGTAGTACAGCAGGGGAGTATAAAGGGTGATAGTAGTACAGGGTGGAGATAAATGGTGATAGTTGTACAGCAGGGGAGATAAAGGGTGATAGTAGACAGGGTATTGAATGTAGTACAGCAGGGGAGATAAAGGGTGATAGTAGTACAGCAGGGGAGATAAAGGGTGATAGTAGTACAGCAGGGGAGATAAAGGGTGAATGTAGTACAGCAGGGGAGATAAGGGTGATAGTAGTACAGCAGGGGAGATAAAGGGTGAATGTAGTACAGCAGGGGAGATAAAGGGTGAATGTGTACAGCAGGGGAGATAAAGGGTGAATGTAGTACAGCAGGGTGGAGATAAAGGGTGATAGTAGTACAGCAGGGGAGATAAAGGGTGAATGTAGTACAGCAGGGGAGATAAAGGGTGAATGTAGTACAGCAGGGGAAATAAAGGGTGATAGTAGTACAGCAGGGGAGATAAAGGGTGGTATGGGGTTACGGTGTGTGAGGAGAGTTGATGTGGATGAGAGGGAGAGTTAAGGGTGAGGGGGTTTATGGTTTAGGGGTGAAAGGGAGGGACGGAAGGATGGTGAGAAGGAATTAAGGTGGGAGAGGTTGAGGAATGGAACATGAATGGGAGGGGTGACGTGAGGAAGGAAGTGAGGGAGATGGAGAGTGTTGGGGGGGAGATTTGTGTGTGTTTCAGTGATAGGGAGGATTTTCTCCACTTACTTTTATTTTCATGTTTGTTTTATTTTTATTTTAGTAAGATAGGTATTGGTGCATCAGTTAATCGCTGGATCATCCCCCTAGGCTGCCAATATTGCGGGAACAAAGGAGAGGAAATTGTCCGTGTAGATCGTCTTCCATAACAACGGGCAACATGTCTAGTATAATATTAACTCGCTATATTTATATATACGACATTATTGTTCATGTGACTTGGGGCATGGCTTAATACAGTATGGTGTTGCCTTAAGTCTGAGAGGAGCGACACAGAGTTCCCGAAAATTTAATTACGTGATCACCAAGCGCCATTTTGTTTCAATCCATGCCCAGTGAATCCGGCTGAGTCTATGGCAGTTTCCAGCTGACCATTGCTTTGGATGGATGGATGGTTGGACGATGCACAGATTCCCAGCAGATCCTGAAAGAAGGAAAGTGTGGGAAAATAAGTTCAATCGTCAGGGTCGGAAATCCACCGTGTCGAGTAAGATTTATGGTCATACAGTACAGTACTGTTAAACACTTGGAGAGATGCTTCCTCATCCTTTAGTTGGAAATTAGTATTATAGAAAGTGAGTGAATATCATCTACGAGAGAAGCAGGCGATTGCCTGTAAGAGTGGAAGATACTGAGGGAAGTCTAACTCTACTCTCTCTTTATTACCACTATTATTGTTATAAGTAGTTTTATTAAAATACAGGAAATCTACAATTTATCAATTGCTTAAAACGATATTCTGCAATATTGAATTGTGAACTAATTGTGAACAGTTTACTGAGCATTTATTGTAACCTGAAGTTTGTATACTGTAGGCTATGTTATCCTATGATTAAACAAAGTGCGTGGCTCAGTTGAAGCAAAATGACGTCAAATTCAGTTTGTCGCTACTCTGTATACAGGGACTAATGTTGCCCGTCCGTATGTCTTTCTGTATATCCGTCAGTTTGTCTGGTAAAGTGTATTTTGTATGGTTCACAGGTGTGTTTTTGTGTGTATCTACAAGGTGGTGTGACATCGTAGCATTATTTCTTAACTTACCTGTCATACAGGCATCATAACCGATGAAGAAGGGGGAGTGTGTTAGTTTTTGTTTGTTTACGACACATATTACACATTTACCAAGGTTTATTTGTTTAGAGGAATGAAGCAACTGTTCCTGACATATTATCGGTCCAGTGTAAGAGGATGCACCTGGGGCGTACCAACGGTAAGGAGGCGTACCATATGTCCCAACGGGATGAAGAAAATGTACTAGTTGAGACTGTGTGTGAGAAGGACCTAGGTGTGTATGTTGACAATGAGCTGAAGTTCTCGGGCCATTGTGAGAAGAAGGTAAATCAGGCAAATAAATTATTGGGTCTTATAAGAAGGTCGTTCAGATATCTAGACGGTCCGTCCCTCGTGACGATCTTCAGGAGTGAAGTGCTTCCCCATCTGGAGTACTGTCACCCCATCTGGTCCCCGAGATATGCTAGGGACTGTCAGTTGGTTGAAAATGTTCAAAGGAGGGCCACCAAACTGGTGCCTGCACTTCGGCATCTCAGCTACCCTGAGAGATTGGAGCGCCTGAACTTGCCTAGCTTATACTACAGACGGGCAAGGGGGGACCTAGTTGAGGTTTATAAGCATCTCAGGGGGCACTACTCAGTTGAGTGTCCTTACTTGGAGCTGGCGGACGCTCGCCCCACAAGGGGTCACAGCTCAAGATTGAAGAAGCCGCAAGTCCAGAAAACCGTGAGGGCAAACTTTTTCGGAGTGAGGGTTGTAAACTCTTGGAACAATCTACCAGAGAGTGTTGTGACGGCACCGAGTGTGAGCTCTTTCAAGAGAAGACTTGACCAACACTGGAGCGGGTTCAGGTACATTCAGGAGCCGGTGCATGCCCAGTATTTGCCAACAGTGCGTGACAGAGACGTGACCGATCGCCCGGGCGGCTAGCGAGCCGACCTTTTGGTGAAGAATATAAAGGAAAAGAGACGTGACCGATCGCCCAAGCGGCTAACAAGCCGATCAGTGGCGAAGAGGATAAAAGTAAAAGTAAAAAGTAACGTTAGCTAAGTGGCTGGTGTACATGGAAGACGAACCAGCGTGACCCCTGGTGGTCTATGTAAAGGTGTGGTGCCCTCCTTCAAACAGCAGGTGGCCCTCAGGGGTCTGACGTAGTTTGCTGAATCAACCTACGGCATCGTCTAGCTTGCTTCTGGCACATAAGTTGAAATGCCCATTTTTTATAATTGTATACAACATTGGTTCCCAAACTGGGGTCCATGGACTTCAAGGGTCCCCGGCAATATTTCAGGAGGTCCACGGTGGGCATGAAGGGGATCCACAAGAATTTTGGAGGTTCCCCGAGGGGAAGAGTAATTTTTTTTTTTTTTTTTTTTAATAACGTGGCCTCCAGCCTCCCCCAATAGCCACACCTTCGCCACCATTTAATTACCTTAATAATAAATATCCTAATACATAAGTAGCTATCCTATCTGTGATAAATTAGTTGAGCCGCAGATCTATGCGGCATTCAGTGACAGTACCCTCATAGTCAATATCTGCAGCAGTTGTCGGAGTTGGGGCAGAAGCTCTCGTTCCCCTGAGGCAGAGCAAAGCCGACCGAAGGAGAGAGAAGGACAGTCGACATCTCATCCAGGCTGTAACATAACTTCTGGGCTGCTGCTTCTGTTCGGAGATCAACTCCACGAGTCTGGCGTAGAAACATCTTGCACTTGGTCCCATCCCACCAGAGGTTGTGAACACTAGAGGAGTGAAGCTGCCTTGATCAACGTTTTGAATTCTCTCCCCATATGCCCTTAGCTTGTCGTTCTTGTTCCTCCTATGTGCAGCATCGAGAGCTAGGTTACGGTGACATGCGGCCATGAGATAAAAAATCCTGATGTCGAAGAAAGCTCGCTGTCCCCGCGTCCAGAATCCTCGAGCACTGACGTCCACACGGGCTTCGTTAGATGTGTTTGAAGTCCTGTGTTGGAAGATCTCACCATCCAATGGAAGGAGGGTCGGTTCTACCATGACATCCCGGCAGATTTCCTTCAACATATTTGCTGTGAGATCCCTTACCTCGTCATGCCTCATGCATATGAAGCCCCCCTTCCTGCACACCATGGCGTGATCGGCATCATAGGAAGAGCCACACACGCATTGGGAGGGCAAACCTTCTACTGGCCGACCGTACCTTAGAGCATTGGCATCTATAAATTCTTGTTTATTAAGACTGAAACCATTTGCCCATATCGGTAACGTAGTTAACCAGTTCGAGGCGCCCACCTCCTGCGCTATAGCTACTTTTTTTCAAATTTTCTGGTACCTGCAGCAATAGTTGCTGCAACTTATCATTTTGGCAGTGCTGTCGATCTGTCGTAATGGATCTACGAATCTTATTTACTTCTGCTGGTATCCACTTCCCCTGTTGCATTCTGGGCTATTATGTGGTCCGTAAGGGCTGCCGTGAGCTTAAGTGAATTTTGATGTTCAGTGGCAGCAATCTCCTCTGGATTTGTTAGTCCCATCCCTCCCAGTCTTGGTGGAAGTGCAAGAAGTGCTCTTTCTGCTGGGGTTAAGTCAGGGTGTCTCACTAATTTGGGAATGAACTCGACACTGATAGCTTCTTCCAGAGGGTGGCGGAGGGGTCCGATATCAGGGATAGTATGCATCAGGTAGTTCCAACGATGCTTGACTCCATGGGTGAATGCAGCAAAGGCCGCATGTGGCTCTGTGTTAGCAATCTCAGACAGAGCTTGGATTTCACTAACCCACTCATTCACCTTTCCCGCTACGTACTCGGTCTTGAAGTCCGTAGTGCCAATTACTGCGCCTAGATGTCTTTGGCCGTCCTTAGTTATTTTGACCTCACTTCCGCCAAAAACCTCCAATGCCCGTTCATAATGTTCTGGCTTCACGATGAGGAAGGACTTGCTGGCGTTTGGGTGGTACCCTATTTGTGGACCTCGCGATGTTACCAAGTCCCACCACTTTTTGATGCCCTCCACTTTTCCTGCTCCTGTAAGGTCATCAGCATATGCCACTTGTTTGACCCCAGTTGTTTCAAATTTTATTTCTTGTTGGAGCACTGATAGGCCAATTGCATACATTGCCATTGCAACAGGGTCCCCCTGTGTTGTTCCCTCGGTTGACTGTAAGATGGTATCACCTCTTAGAGCCTTGTTGTTTACTATGTAGAGGTCTGATGGATTCCTATACGAATTTTCAACATACATCGCAAAGCTTGGACACTTGATCTTGATGTTGTGCAGTGCAGCCTTGCGGTTAAGTATGTTGAATGCGTTTGAAGCATCCACCAGGAGAACGGCCTCACAATCACGCTGCTCAAATATCAATCTCATGGCGTGAATGGCAGCCTCCCCACCAGCCTGGTGGCCAGCACACACTTGTAGGTTCCCTGCTGCTGCCCTGACATCATCCTTTACCACCTCCATTATGCATTTTCCGATGATCCGCCTCAGCACTTCCCCCATCCCTATAGGTCTACATCCTGGTTTCTTTTCCAGAGGAATAAGGCAGCAGGCCGTTAGGGCCTGGAGGCGATGGCAGCAAGAGGATGCAAGCTTTCTTGCAAGGGCGGCAATGGCAGTGCAGAGATCGCTTGCTACAGGGCCAAACTTGTTTGTGCTGAGGATGACTCTCCAACCGTTTGCATCCAGACCTGAAGGGCCGGCTCCTCCTCGAGTCTTCAGTGCCTTTTTCCACACCATCTCTCCTGTTATTTTCTCGAACAGGACAGAATTTGGAGGGATATAGTCACCCTGGACCCTGATGCCTTCGTCTTCGCTTGCAGGGGGATGTTTCTCTTTCAATAGTTTTAATGTCTCTCTGTTTATTGGCATCACCCCACCGGAGGATTCCTCTGTGAGAGATCTTACCGCAAGAGACACTTTTCCCACACGCATTTTGTTTCCAAATTTTCTTGCCACTTCATCGGTGTTTTGCTTTCCGTCACCCGTAATTTTTAGTCTCTCCTGCAGTGTTCTTGCTTCACATTGGAGATCATCTGGGGTCCCAGTCTGCCACATTGCCAATCTTCTCTTCATTGCTGCCACATTTTCTTTGTGCTTAGCCTTTGTGTGTGTCCTCTGACAAAATAGATGTGGTATTATTGCCAGTATTTGAAGAGCTAGAGGTACGAGGAAGCGGTCCTGAGTGTAATCAGTCATGAAGCAAGTCATCTCCCGAATCATTTCTCTAGTGGCCGCACACTTGGGTGGTTCAAATAAGTTAGCGGGCGACCACTTGACAATTTCTGAGTTGGTTTCTTTGACCCATATGTCTGCATTTTCCATCGACATGCCATTCCACTGAGGTGGCTGTCTCTCATTCTCCTCGTGGACACCTGCTACTAAGGGAGCAGCATTTATTAGTACTACATTTTCGGGTTGAGTAGACCCACTGCTATCATTTCGGATATCATCTGGTGGTTGGGTCCCGGCGATATCCACTGTGGCCACCTGCGACGTGGGTTCCGACACTGGTCTCGCTTCTTGCAATCCACACATGGTCGGTTGTTTCTCGCACAAACACAATTTGTGCAGTTTTGGTTCGGGTTAGCACAGACGCAGCAATGATTGTTACCAGGCATAGTGAACAGCACCTTCCGCGACAGTTACCTCCGCCTCCGAACATCTGATTTAGTCCCAGGCACAAGATAATACTGGTTCTTATGAGGGAAGGGCGGAGAGGTGACAGGCTGGACTGCTGTGTCCAGGTAGTAGGGGCATACGTGCGCGCGTGGGTGTGTAGGCTACCCCCCACCCCCCCAAGGGCGACCATCCATACGTCAGAATGATACACTTTGGACAGGAATTTGTCACACCAAGCACTTGCTTATATATCCTTGGCACAAATAACCACTATTTATATGGTCTCACTGGTGTAATATCAGTTATATATACTCACTTGCTTCGTCGAGACCCTACATGAAGTGTCCTACTATGGTGGGGAGGCGACCGCATGGGAGCACTCTCGGCCCCATAGGGGCGAGAGTCTCGAGACCACCCCTGTCAAAGTAGGCCTATCGACTCTGACCTTGGCTCCGAGCCTCGCGTTATTCCACTGACCCAGCGCCGCCAGGTCACCACTCGCTTGGTGATCGCCGGTGAACACACGGAATATTTACAATTTATGCCGTAAGGGATGAGAAGAAACTTTGGGTGGCAATGCTTAGGGTGACATCCGATATTCACCGACACATTGTTAAATTCCCGCTCCCACACAACGAGTATATCCCCACCAATAACCCTTTAGATCAGGGAGGACACGCCACGCCACCACATTTATTTTCATACTTGTGTTGACATCCTCGGACAGTGAGAATAAATACGATTGTGAGCATTACATAAGAAGATGAGCTCACGTGCAGAAATATAAAGTGACGAGCATCACTGAACACACCGTCAGTGAAGTTTTTCATCTGTTTCCTTTGATGCCTTACATTAAACAAAACTTCATTCTACTGTAGAGTTTCCGTCTAAGAATCTCCCATTTTATATCAAAACACTTGAACAGGCTAATGTTCTCGCACTCAAAGCTAATTAAAATATATTTTTTTTATTATTTGTGATCAAAAGATCACACCAACTCAAGACCGTATTATCAAACAATTCGAGAAATTTTTACAGGTTTATTTTTATTTCTTTTTCGTTGATGGTTTAAAATTCAGTGAGAGAACAAGTTTTAGCGGTATTGGAACATTCAGATCCTTACTGTAGTTCACATTACACCTACAGCAGCCAGGGCAATAACATGACGGAGAGGAGCGACTCTGGTGGCCCCAGAGGTCCGGTCGTGTACCAAAATATCCACCTAATAGCCAAGTTTTACTGGCAATACCACCAGTTATCCTCGAGGATTTCCTCAGGAGATTTTGCTGTATACAGATCTCGGCTACTTCTCCCAGGCAGAATATTATGCATAAAAATAAGGGAGGACATTAGCTGGAAAGTTGGAGGTTATTGTTACAAATATAACAAAATTCAATGTACAGTCCCGGCCAAAAGTCTTGTGCCAGGCATTTTGTCTGACAACGTCGTTGACACGTCGCACAAACACATGATGGAACTACCGGACCCATAGTTTAAGCGTCGCTCTGTGGTTTAAAAGGCGCATTTCATCCTGGATTGCAGCAATATTAGGAACAAACCAATAAATACTATTCATAATTATTTCAACCTAAACTGAATGACAAGAACCAATGTATTTGCGAGCACAGACGAAATGCCTCCCCGCCCAACCTCCCCCACACACACACACGCCACGCTACACCGTCTGCTATACACCTCGATCATGTGAACAATCCATTCTATGTCGTGTATATGTGCACATCCTCTTTGAACTACACCGTATATCGGTGATATGAGTTGTCTTATGTGAGTGTCAGGAGGACAGGTATAAAAAACGCTGCATAAAGAGTTACTTAATTTCAAGTCATAGCAGAGAGTAGGGCGGCAGGAGTGATCTGAGGTACTCAAGTAAATTTTTCCTCTCGTTCCTACTTATCTTCAGTATCACATTTCATTGACAATCTTACTACCATTTTTAGCATAATCAAGTGCCACATTTGATATATTAACTTTACATATTACAAGGTTCTGTGGTAATTTAAAAGATAACAAAACACCAGTGGAACACCCCGACTGAGAAAAATACGTTTTTTCTTAATTATGTTTAATTTACAAGATGTTTAAATTAATTCATATTTATCCAATTCGTGTGTGAGAATTGGCAAACTCAAAATATAAATGTCGCATCAAATGATTGTTTTCCAATTCACTTTGAAAACTGCCGATTTCAAATTAAAACAATTCAATCGGCATACAAAATGCCGAATTTTAAGGAGAAAATGTCGATTCAGTGTGAAAAAAGGTGTACAGTGCTGATAGTAAATGTAGTGTCAATGTATGGAGGGATGTAGTAAGCAACAGAAACATAGAATACAGTAAAGTCATATTTACATTCGTTCCTTTGAAATCCAACATTTACAATGGTTGGATAATTGTAGAAAGATCCGATGTAACCAACACTGCAAAATACAGTATCTCACTAATGCATGCGAGATCCCTCATTTATACGATATTATACTAAGTAATAATGGATCCTGTGAAGATTAAGCACCCCGGATTATTTCACCTTCTGATTAACCGTCCTAGCGTTAACATAACCTAATACTAACCTAATTTAACACTAACCTAACTTAGCCTAACTTAGCCTAACCAAACCTAACTAAAATAACCTAACCTAGACTAATCTAGCCAAACCTAACCCAATTAGAGTTAGGATATTTGATCATTAGGTGAAATAAACTCGGGTGCTTATTCTTCATTTCATTCATAATACTAAATTTGTACGTAAGGAGAGGATTTATAAACAGTATTAGTTCCACCGCAAGACTGTCTCAGGTCAGGTGAATAGAGGTTTATCTTATACTTACGCAGTGGCCATCCATCAGGACGCCTCAAGGTCAATATTTAGTGACAATATTCAAATATTGACAACATAATGACTGTGAGGCTGATAGTGATGGTATTGACAATACAAAAACACTGATGGCATCTGTATTGATGGGCTTCAAAATATTTCTAATATTGTCACTAAGAATTGTCCTTGTGAGGCTAATATTGTCAATATTAGTCCAGTACAGCAACGGGCGCCATGGAGTGCACAAGTAGGCCTACTGTGGGTCTTGCTGATAACGACAGTGTGTTACCTACCCAAACAAAGTGACGCTCGGGATGTTTTACGGTTTATTCATACATATAAAGAATTACTTATGTTATGGGATGTGACATCAAAGGATTATATGGACAAAGTAAAGAAAAATGCAGCTAATGATAAGATGTTAGTTTTTCTCAAAGAAAGTAAGAAAGGTGCGGTTCGAAAATAATTGTGACAATCACAGGTTCCATCACTTTTATCTTGTAGTGGACATCTCCCCTACAACTGCCTACAACTGCGTAGCGGCGTCACCAAGCTGCTACCATCCTCCCTAGCAACCAACCAGATGTTACCGTATCTTAGCAACGGAACTAGTGACCGGCGACTTCTCGGGTTTTCCCAACATGACTCATAGCGGCTGCTGCTGGGTATATAAGCTCTGTCTCTCCATTGAGATTCATTCTGACCATTCTTCTTGAACTAGCAACACCTCCTCCTCCGCCGCTGCCTGGCTGCCTTAGCTCCTCCTCGCCTGCCTGGCGGTCCTCGCTCCCGCCAGCGAGCATGGCGACCCACCAGCTGTCCTTCTCTGAGCTTCCTCACCAACCAACTCTCATTCTGCACCTCCAGCACCAGACTGTCTATCATATAACTTATATATTATACAAGAAAACTATATTAGAGTTTCCTTCCATCCTGAGTGCTAGACAACATTAATATCTCGATACCCCTACAATGGTGACTCCCGGAGATTAGCACTCACACAGGATGGAGGAGACACTGATCACGCTCCCAGTCTTCAAGCAGACACCGGCTCCTCTTCCTGCCCCAAGCACCACATCCTACGACCCCAGCACACCCGTCCTGCCCCAGACGCTGACCCAGGCGCCCACACCCCAGCAGGCGCATCTGACGACTCAGTACCTGCCGTGACGGAAGCACACAACATCCATCGCCTCCACACCCCCCTCTTTTCTCCCTCAGGTACTCCCTGCTAATGTCCTGCACCCTGCTGCTGTCGTGGACCCAGCTGCTGTCACGAGCCCTAATCCGCTTCTGCTGACGCAGCCTCTGCTCCTGACCCAGGCCCACACACACCCCAGCAGGCGCATCTGACGACCCTGTACCTGTCGTGAGGGAAGCACAACATTCATGCCTCCACACACCCTTTTTCTCCCTTCTCCCACAGATAGTGTGTATCTAGACAGTTGTATTTCAGCGATCGGCTCATCACGCCATCGCCGTTGTCTCACATGAGGCATGCACCGCCCAGTCTGCCTCACATGTGCTAAGCAACTCTACAAACAAGTCTCCTACACCGCCTGGAGGGAAGGGGGAGTATTGTAGTGGACGTCTCCCCTACAAACTGCGTATCGCATTCCAATGTGCCGCCTTCCCTAGCAACCAACCAGATGTTACCGTATCTTAGCAACGGAACCAGTCACCGGCGACTTTCTGGGTTTTCCCAACATGACTCATAGCGGCTGCTGCTGGGTATATAAGCTCTGTCTCTCCATTGAGATTGATTCTGACCATTCTTCTACAACAAGCAACACCTCCTCCTCCGCCGCTGCCTGGTAGCCCTCGCATCTCCTCGCCTGCCTGGCGGTCCTCGCTCCCGCCAGCGAGCATGGCGACCCACCAGCTGTCCTTCTCTGAGCTTCCTCACCAACCAACTCTCATTCTGCACCTCCAGCACCAGACTGTCTATCATATAACTTATATATTATACAAGAAAACTACATTAGAGTTTCCTTCCATCCTGAGTGCTAGACAACATTAATATCTCGATACCCCTACAATGATAACGCCAATGACAACTGCTAAGGCAGAAAGGTGCTTTTCAACCTTGAAAAGAATCAAAGCTTTCTTGCGGAATACCATGGTGAATGACCGATTAATTATCTGCTTTACCAATGATATCCATTGAAAATAAAATGATCACAGAAATAAAACACTTATGAAAAAGTAACTAATCACTTTGCTACATCAAAGAGCCGTCGCCTGGAGTTTATTTTTAAGTAATGTCCAGCTGGTCCCCAGAGTATTCATGACATCAACTTCAGCTCATAAACTGGACCCTAAGGTAAATAATATTTTTTTGTGTGGCAAGTTTGAAAAAATTGCAGTCTCCCTGCATTTTATCACGACCCGCGGAAAATATTCGTCCATTGGCTGTCCTCAGGTTTTGATACGAGAATAGGTTTTTTGGTGTTATACTCAAATCTGACTTTCATTTCTTGTGAAATTAGCAAGTAAAAGGGGTTTATATCAAATCAAAGTCAATAAAACTTAACCGAACCGAACTTAACCTAACCAGGGTTAGGTCAAGAGCCCATTTCACGAATTGGGCAATATTTCATAATCCTAACCTAACGAACTGAGGAAAATGACTTTGCCCATTTCATTAACTAGGCAGTTTCACAAACGTGGTGTAACATATATACACAGTTTTGTGAAACACCGTTAAAGCTGGTAATGAATCAGTTTGAAAGTTACTAAGGCAAACGTACTGCTTCCTGTTTGTTAAAAGAGAAGCGAACAATTTGTTACTTAATTCTCTAACACGCGATAAGACGGTGTGGTCAGTCCTGTGGGCTTTTGAGAAATCTAAGAAAACATCGACTCTGTATAGCCAGATAAAAAAGTATTGAATTCTAGGATTTTCAATTTTTTCCGGAAAAATACCCTATACTTGCTGTATAATATATAACAGTAGTTGGCAGCAGTGGAGCAGCTGTCTTAATGATGTGAAAAGGATTCTTGTCATTAACCCTATCTCTGTGTTATCTAATCTCATCTAACACTTCGTTCTGAGATACAGACAAGTATCTCAGGGTGAAGGAAACCTTGCTGAGAACATGAGTGGTATACTGTACTGTATATCTATTAGTAGTTGTCTCACTCCTGTATTTTATAGATTTGTTCTGTTATTTTTGAAGACACTGAAGTACTCTACTGTTTATTATTTCGGTATTTTTCTTCATTTTTATATTTCTATCAAAATATATTTATCATACATGTCTTGTGACTTTAAAACATAAGAATGGAGGAAACTGCAGCGGGCCTATTGACCCATACTGGGCAGTCCCGTTTATACCCAACCCCTATTGCTCAGAAAGCATCCAACCTATGTTTGAAGCTATCCAGCATATTCGAGTTAATGATGATATTTGGTAACTTGTTCCATTCATCCACTACTCTGTTTCCAAACCAGTGTTTACCTATTTCACGCCGAAATCTAAATTTGTCTAATTTAAAATCATTGTTACGAGTTCGCTCTTGGTTGGATAGTTTGAGTACCTTTGTAATGTCCCCTTTGTTTAACCCTGACTTCCATTTATACACCTCTATCATGTCGCCCCTCACTCTACGTCTCTCGAGGGAGTGCAAATTAAGATGCTTTAACCTGTCTCTGTACTCAAGGTTCCTAATGCCCAGGTTTAGTCTTGTCATTCTCCTCTGGATTCTTTCCAAGGATTCTATATCCATTTTGTAATACGGTGACCAGAACTGAACTGCGTAATCCAGGTGAGGTCTCACAAGTGCTAGATATAATTTTAAGATGACTTCGCCAGTTTTGTAACTAACACTCCTTTGTATGAACCCAAATACTTTATTAACCTTGGTACTAGCAAAAACACATTGTTTACTTGGCTTAAGGTTCCTACTTATCATTACTCCTAAATCTCTCTCGCAGTCGGATTCCACAATGGCATCGTTGTTCATCTGGTAACTGGTTTCCCTGTTTACATCTCCTATACTGAGTACTTTACATTTGTCCACATTGAATTTCCTCTGCCATTTTTCCGATCATTCGAAAAATTTGTTTAGTTCTTCCTGTAGGCTCGTCAGATTTAATTACACGTCCTATTTTAGTGTCATCAGCAAATTTACTTATGTTGCTTTCTATGCCGATATCTATGTCGTTTATGTATATAATAAATAATAATGGTCCAAGTACCGAGCCTTGGGAACTCCACTAGAGACATTGCTCCAGTGAGATTTAGTGCCGTTTATGCACACTCGCTGTTTCCTGTCCAGTAGCCACGCCCTAATCCATTTAAGGATATTACCTTTGATGCCATGTGCTTCTACCTTTCTAATTAGTCTTTCGTGGGAGACTGTCGAAGGCTTTGCTAAAGTCGAGATATACCACATCATAATTGTGCCCCTCGTCCACCGATTCGAAAACTGATGAAAAGAATGTTAAAAGATTAGTTAGACATGAACGCCCGCTTGTGAAGCCATGTTGGGACTCATTGATCAACTTGTTCTTCTCCAGGTGGTTTTGAATAGAGTTTGAAATGATTGATTCTAGTAATTTGTCTACTATTGATTGGGCGGTAGTTAGAGGATAGTGATCTATCCCCCTTCTTGAAAATCAGTATTACATTCGCTATCCTCCAGGATTCTGGTACTACACCTGTTTTTAATTACATGTTAAGCAACTTTGCTAAGGGCATACTAAGCTCTTCCTTACATTCATTTAATACTCTGGCAAATATCTCATCGGGACCAGGTAACTTATTAGGCTTCAGTTTGTCTATTTGCTTATTAACATCGTTACTAGTCACTACTATCTCGCTTAATTTGTTTTCTTCACTATCTCTGAATAGAGTCGGTGCCTCGGGTATCATGTTTAAATTTTCGGTGGTGAAAACTGTTGAAAAATATTTATTCAGATTATTGCTCATTTCTCCGCCGTTATCAGTTAGCTCGCCGGTATCTGAACGTATTGGTCCAAGCTTATCTCGTGTTTTAGTTCAATACATTTGGTAGAATCCTTTGGGGTTTGTCTTCGCCTCCCCTGCTATCTTCAGTTCATAATTTCTCATCGCTTTTCTTATCTCGTTCTTAACCTTACCGGCCAATACCTTATAATACTCCCGGTGGTAAATTTCGCCACGATTTATCCTTCTACCTATAGCCTTCCTTTGGCCAATAATGTTCTTTAAATAATTATTTATCCATTTAGGGTCATTGTTGTCTGATCTGAGTTTTTTGTATGGTATGTTCTGCCTTTGTGCATTAAGTAACTCATTATTTAAATTGTTGTGGAACTCGGCTATCTCAGATCTCGTTATCAGGTCGGTGTCATCTGTCAGGTTCACACCCAAGCGCAACACCCTCTCTCTCAGCTGCCTCTTTAAACTATCAAAGTTTGCCCTTCTGAAATCTGGGACTTTAATGGAATTCCCTTTACGTCTGACCTGAAAATCTAACTGGAATCTAATTTCTTTGTGATCGCTGTTTGCAAGTTCGTTCCCTACCTCGACATTGCTAATGAGGTTTTCTCTGTTCGACAGAACTAAATCGAGTATATCATTACCCCGGGTGGGTTCGGTTATATGTTGACTTAGGAAACAGTCCTGTATCGTTTCGAGGAAATCCTCTGATACCGAGTTACCCTTAAGGTCAGTCCAATCTATTTGGCCAAGGTTAAAATCGCCTACTATACAGACTTTGTTGTGTATGGAAGCCCTGCGCATTTCATCCTAGATAAGTCGCTCACTAACTCTATCAAGATTGGGAGGTCTATATATTACTCCAATGATTAATTTTCCCTACCGTCGATTAATTCTATCCAAATTGTTTCTGTATTCCGCTCAGTTTTTATTTCGTTATTTATTTCGCACTTCAGATTATCCCTGACATAGATTGCTACTCCGCCTCCTTTCCTGGACGGCCTATCGGTATGGAGCAATTTGGTATTCGACAGGTAACTCAAGTGAGTCTAGGTTGATCCATGTTTCAGTGAATGCTATTATATCGATTTTTTCGGTACATACCAAGGCCCTAATATCATCCATTTGTTTCTCATACTTCTACTGTTCGCGTAGTAGACATTTAAGTTAGTCGTGTTCTGAGTTTAGTTTTAAACTCCCTGTCTAATTTAGCTTTGTCATCATTCCTAACACTTTCCCTGTAATCTTTCACTCTGCTTACCGGCTCCCACTGCAGTCTCCTCCACTCCCGTGCCCATATGTTCCCCTAGCAGTTTAAAGACTTTGATATCTTTTGAACTGCCCCCTCTAGAGACCCAGCCAGGGTTGCCACCCCATCCCGAGACAGGTGTACCCTATTAGGGTGTGTCATAGGAGGGAAGATCAGCTAAAACTAATGGCCCATCACTTTTTTGGTAGATTTTAGTGTATATAAACAGAAAATAATTTCAGTTTCAATATTTTGCAACCTTTTGCTAGGTAAGTTTTAGCGTGAAATTTATCGAAAATCTAACGTACAGCTGCATTAGTGCATTACAATTAAATAGTGAACATGGCTTTCTGACTTCATTCTTTAACAACCCAACTAACAATATATTTTTCTGTTTCAGATTCTGGTGCATTTATAAGTTGATAATATTTGCGATGGCTGCTTGTGTCAGGACGAGGAACCAAAAATCCAGCCATCTCAGTCACTATCTTGGGTCTGGGAGAGAGCTCCTGAAGTCGGAGTTGCCTATATTGAGAGATGCTTTGAGATACGGTGTTTTAATCAGGCAAATCAGTGAAAAGAACCAAAGAACTTACACAAACAAAGACATTGCCAGTGATATGACCACAGTGTCTTGGCACAGTACACTTTGGCTAACGCTCAGTTCAAGCCTCCAGTCATAACAAGTCAGAAGAAAATTAGTGAGAGTCTGCTAGCCAGTTGGGAAAAGGCAAGAGATATCTCTCTTGGGAGAGGAAAACTTGCAGTTAAGGACAGCTTTGCCAAGCAACTGGACCAGTTATTTGATATAATTACTTGCAAGTGCCCAATTGTTCTCTGTCCTGAGTTTGGATGCGATCGTGACTGTAAATCCGAGGCCCACATCTCCTGTATTTGCAAGCGTGAACTGAAGATTCCTGTGATCGAACTGGCATTTGTCAAAGCACAGAGAGAGAAGACTGGCAGTATAGGGGCTCTCATGATTTCTAGCCAAGATATTCCGGAGTCCAAGAGACAGGAGGCTGCCACAGAGAGACAGAAGAGGAGAAGAGTTGCCGAGGAAAAGAGACTTGAGAAGGCCCAGGGTGAGGTAAAAAAGGCCGATGATTGGAGTCAAGCTGATTCAGAGTTTAATGACTTCCCATGGCTGATCCGAGTGCTGACCAGGAGAATGGTGACTTTGTCCCTAACCCAGAAAATAATGATCCCAAACCTTCCAGGCATAAGATTCGAAATAGGAAAGATATCCCGAGCATAGCTCTGGCCAGCATGCGACACCACACTGGTCTCAGAGAAACTGCAGAGATAGCAACAGCTGCCTGGATTGACGGTGGTT
Source organism: Homarus americanus (assembly GCF_018991925.1). NCBI lineage: Eukaryota > Metazoa > Arthropoda > Malacostraca > Decapoda > Nephropidae > Homarus > Homarus americanus. Next base: position 27,654 of record NW_024735130.1, read on the forward strand.
TGATAACACCTGATGATGTTCACCTGTGATAGATCATAACAAAGTAAGGAGAGCTCAGAGAAACTTGTCAGTAACCTAGAAGAGGAGCTTGATAAGGGGATAAGAGAAAATGGAATCAATTGTTTGTTCTTTGATGGGAGAAGGGATGACACTAAAGTGTTCATGAAAGTTGGAGATTCTGACAAGTTGTTCCCCGCCATGGTGAAGGAGGAACACTAATCCTGCTGCAGTGAACCACGAGGGAAGTATTTGTGGCATTTCACTCCAAAGAAAGATGACATCAGGAAACCAGCTGAGATAGTGGCAGATAACATTGTGAACTGGCTCAGAGAGAGGAACGTAGACCAGACCCTGCAGGCCATTGGAGGGGACAGCACCAACACGAACACAGGGTGGCAAGGGGGGGTCATACAGTGGATAGAGCGGAAGATTGGGAGGAAGCTGGTCTGGATTGTATGTGACCTCCACACCAACGAGTTGCCACTCAGACATCTGATCCAGGAGCTGGATGGCAAGACTCTTTCAAACAACAGATGGTCTGGTCCTCTTGGCAAGATACTGGACTCTGCCACTGAGTTAGAAATAAATCCGAGCTTTGAAAAAATCACAGTTGGCCCTCCACTCGTTGAGCTTGCACATACTGTCATTGACGACCTGAGTACTGACCAGTACTATGGTTACATGATTTACAGTGCCATCAAAACTGGGGTCATGCCTGATAGACTTGCTTACCTGCAGATAGGTCTAGTCTCACATTCTAGGTGGCTCACAACGGCTCTCAGGTTCTGCAGAATTTGGGTCGCTCATCATAAACTGAAAGGGGAACCAACTACAACCTGAGACTTATTGTCCAATTCATCGTGAGTGTCTACTTGCCAAATTGGTTCAACACCAAGGTCAAGTCATCGTTCTCCGAAGGTCGAGGCATGTTCTCTTCCAGCTTGAGCTCCTGAGGAGTCAGCCAAGGAAGGTTGTTCAGATTGTGGAGCAGACTGTGAGGAGATCTTCCTGGTATGCTCATCCCGAGGCAGTTCTGCAGACAATGCTCTGCAGTAAGGATGAGGAGGAGAGATGAGTGGCAGTCAAAAAGATCTTGGATATGAGACTTATGAGAGGATCTGGGCATGACGAATCAGTTGGTGACGATTCCTTCAGGGTCAGGAAGACTCCTGAAGTCAATCTAGGTGCCAAGATCCTCACTGATCTCATAGATCTGGATAACATCCAGGCTGGCAGTGAGCCCCCTCTTACCTGCAGCCTCACCAATGTTCAAGTCAGAGCTTTCCTGGACAACCCCATGCATGTCCTGCTGGCCTCACACCCAGAGTATAGGCGTTGTGTACAGCAAGTGGCCGAGGCCAGCAGTCACGTCTACAGCCAGGAGGAGGAGAGAGGCTACATCCGAGCTCAGGTGGTCAGCAGGAGGGTGATGAGTAGAAACAGAAGCAAGAAAGACATGTTCTCTATGGTGTGCAGCAACACCGGGTCGTAGTAGTAAAACCGGTTTTGTATTTGATGATTTTGTTTTCTAAAGGAATATTAAATTTAATAAATGTGTCAAGATCATTCGTTTCACTATTCTGGATCATTTTCATCCTAATAAATTAACCTGATACATTTACTTTACTTTAAATAAGCCATTTAGTGGTGTTGGTAAAAGGGTGGGAATACTGAATTTTCATAAGATTTCAAGTTAAAATTTACCTAGCAAAAAATGAAAACTTTTCAAATCTGAAGATATCACATGATTCTGCACATAGAACTACATCATTAATACCATGGGCCGATTTTTCAAACTCAAAAACAAAAATTCGCCTCCGTATGACACCCTAGCACCCTATCCCTAGCATAAAGGTCCCTTCTCCCGTAGAAGTTGTCCCAGTTGTCAATGAATGGGGCTGATATTGACTTGCAATATCTGTCAAGACAGCTGTTGACACCAACTGCCCTTGACAACCATTCATTGCTAACTCTCCTTCTACTTGTAGGCAGGACACCACATATGATAGGGATCCCTCCCTTAGTCCTAATATGATCTATAGCTGTCTTGAACTTATCAAGCTCCTCTTCACTCCTACACCGGCCAATATCATTGCCTCCTGCACTGAGGCAGATAATGGGTTTGTTCCCATTACCAGACAAAATATTGTCCATCCTGTCAACTATATCCCCCACCCCAGCCCCTGGCAAACACACCCTTATCCTATTTTTATTTTTACCACAAAAGCCCCTGTCCATGTACCTTACCTGTGAGTCACCAACAATTAAAGTTTTTATACCTTCCTTGTCATCCCTGTCCCTGGCTGTACTAACATCCAATTCGTTTATCAAGGGACTGAACGAGTTGGTACACTTAACTGTTGTTGACGTTGTCGTCGTATCCTTGGTGTGTTTCTTCACCACCAGTTTGGTCGTCCCTCTCCTCACAACCTTCCATTCCCCAGAGTTATCGGCTTTCCTTGTCTCGTTTCTTCCTTCATCCTTGCCAGCTCTTCCTTTAATTTCAAGTTTTCTTCCTCTAATTTCAGGTTTTTTTCTTTGGTACTCTCTAACTCGGCCCACAGAAGGGCGTAACCCCGTTCACCAGTCGCACTAGCCATATCTGATAATTATCCCCGGGAGCAGAGCTAAGCAGCCGTGACCTTTCCTCTAGTGAGGTCAGAACACAACTTAATTCAACAGCAGTCATACCTTCAACAATTCAATTACCCTGTATATAAAAAACTTCCCGTCACCTTGGCAGAATTCGGCGTCCAGTATTTCAATAAGGCTTACTCGTGTAAAGAAAATAAACTCTGATATCTAATTAAGAACCTCACCTAGTATTTCTGTTCCATAGATTTTTTTTTGTAGTTTGATCAAATATACTGTGTAGCTTCCCTATTCTGATGTGCCTATTGATAAGAGTTGTTTATTACATTATTTAGGATCTAATTTTTCAACATCAAGATTTCTCCCAAGCAAAAACAAAACCGGAATATACAGAGTGGCATCACAAACTTTGATGGTTCATTTAAACTAGACCAACTACGTATTATGATCTAGCGTACCCACCTTAACTCCAGGGTCGTGGTGGGTGGAGCGACGCACGTCACACTGACACAGCCTGGGTGGAGGTGAAGCTGCGTGATGTCAACGACAACCCACCACAATTCACTCGCTCTCACGCCCACGTCACCGTGAGGGAGGACACCGCCCCCGGCACCCTCCTGGCTGCCCTCCCCGCCATTGATCTTGACATGGTAAGTGAAAAATCCTACATGTTATATATAAAGTCTTCAGTCTATTATAATCTATGATATATTGGCTATTATACAGTTCATACACGGATTCAGACATAACAATTTGCATTACAAATTTAAGTGACCATTTAAATAAAAATAGTCAACTTGGAAGTAAGAACCAAAATACCCTCTCTCCATCTCACACATAACATCCCACACATCTCCACACCACCCTCCACCCCCACACCATTCTCTTCGCTAAATAAGGATAATCGTCGATAAGCTTACAGTACAAAAGAAGTTTTTACGAAAAGGGATATTTTTTGTTTTTGTTACACCTTAATGGAAATTAATTCTTGTATGGTAGAATGTGTTCTCATTCATTTAAGACGTCGTTTGCCATCATATAATAGCCAAATTATACTTTAAGTATAAAAAAAAGTTTGATTAAGGAATTAAAATCAATAAACCTTAGTGATGGTCAGTTCAAAACTGATATGTTACACAAATTTATTTGTCAGTGGCCCAAGGTAAAAAATGCTTTGAAAACCTTGGATCTAGATGTAGGATAGTTATTTAGTGGGTCACTTATTTTTTACCTGACCTGACTAGTCACGTCGCCCCCTTCTCTTGGTAAAACGTTACTCTGACCACCTACGTGATACGGGTAGTCCCCATCAGAGGTTCACGGCTCCATAAGCTCGTTGAACAAGCTTTGTGTGAAATATAACAAAGTCTACGACTGCTTTTGTATCCTGGTGGTCCAGCGGTAGCGTTCCCCAGTCACAGTCAAGGGCTCCTGGGCCGTGGGTTCGAATCCTGACGGGTTGAGACTAAAGAGAAATACAAACCAAGGTGTATATATACAGAGGAGGGTGAGACCAGGTCCACAATGGTCAGGTATTAGGTAATGACCCTACTAATCTTTAAATAGCACACAATGGTTGGTGGTCAGATCAGATGGTCAGGTGACCCGACCTTCTCACCTGATTACAAATCTTCTTAATTACAAATTTGTCCAGCTTGTACATGCCGTTACTCAAATTCATGTTGAATGTTTCGGTATGTTTAATAAGACTGGATTCTATGATGTTCCTACTATCAATTGAATTACATGGTAATATTGAGGAGGCATTATCCCCGTCAATGCAATGCTTGTTATCCCTTAAATGAACAAACAGAGCATTGGATTCCTGGCCTGTCCTAACACTGTATTTGTGTTGTTTAATTCTAGTTGCAAGATCTTTACCTGTCTGGCCTAAGTAAAACATATTACATTCCTTGCAAGGAACTTTATAAATGCAACCAATTGTGTTGTTGGGGGAGTTCTTGATTAACATTTGTTTAACAGTGCATGAGTTTTTAAATGCCACATTGACGTTCCAGGTTTTTAGTTGTGAAGGAATGTGTGAGAAATTTTTGTGAAATGGTAAAATTAAGATATTCTTATGGTCATGGGTGGGCTTGGGATCAGTTCTATAAAAAAATTTCTTAGTAATGTTTAGGCATTTGTCTATGGAAGATCTAGGGTATTTAAGGTTTGAGCCAATATTATATATATATTTGTATTCCTCATCAATGAATTTCGGACAGCAAATTCTCAAGGCACGTAAAAACATTGTTGAAAATACTGACTGTTTGACTTTATTATGGTGTGCAGAATAATAATGAATGTATGAACACACATTAGTTGGTTTTCTATAAATACTGAACTTAAAAGTGTTACCTATTCTGTGTATCAGACAGTTTAGGAATGGCAATTTACAGTCTTGCTCTAATTCCACAGTGAATTTGATCGGGGGGGCTAAGTTGTTAAGTTGTGGCAGGAAAGCTTTTAGGTCCTCATTACATGGCCAGAGACATAATACATCATCAACATATCTAAACCAGACTGCTGAAGGTGGTAAAATATTACTTAATAGTTTCTTTTCAAAGAATTCCATATATAGGTTGCTTAATACAGGTGAGAGTGGATTACCCATTGCCATACCAAATTTTTGAGCACAATATTCTCCATTGAATTCGAATTTGCAATCCTTAATACATAGTTTGATGAGTTCGATGAAGTCGTCTTTCGAGACGGGCAGTGAAATATCATCCAGGGAATCTATGAGGAACTCTAGTAAATCATCAACTGGGACCTTTGTAAAGAGTGATGTTACATCAAAACTGACCAGTTTAAAATCATAATTAATGTGTAAGTTATTGAGTTTATCAACCAGATCCATATTATTCTTGATATTGGAGTTAGAAATGTTGCCAACTAGGGGATTTAGTAAAGAAACTAACCATTTAGACAGTTTATAAGGGATTGACCCAACTGAGCTAATGATCGGTCTTGCTGGGTTATTGGGCTTGTGGGTCTTGATTACACCGTACATGTACTGGCAGTGGAGGGGACGTTGAAGTAAGATGTTTAATGAGAGTAGCTTTGCCTCTCAATAGGGACTTCAGTTTTTTGTTGAACTGAGTGTTGACAATGTTGAGAGGATTATTTATGAGTTTAGAATATGTTGTAGTATCACATAAAAGGTCATTCATTTTAGAGATATAGTCATCTTTGTTTAAAATCACTACTGTGTTGGCTTTATCTGCTTTAGTGACATGTAGATCCTTATTTTTCTTAAGGGCTTGGATTGCTTTGGTAATCTTTCTGGGCAGTTTGGAATGCAAGGCTTGGACATAGATGCATACACACCTTTACACATGTTCACTTCTTCACTTGTCAAATTACTGAATTTCTCCAAATTGCAAAATGCTCTGGCTATGTCAACACTGTCGACTCCCTTGTTAGAACCATCAAAACTTAAACCATAGCCGAGGGCACACAAGGTATCATTGTCTACATATAACACCATCCATCATCACTACAGATCGGTAAAGTAGTTTCCGAGATTCTCGTGCGGACACAGACATACTTCTTTGTTATATATATATATATATATATATATATATATATATATATATATATATATATATATATATATATATATATATATATATATATATATATATATATATATATATATATATTTATAGTTTGTTTGAGTGTGTGTGATGGCCGCAGTGTAGTTGAAGCAGAAACAGTTTTCAACAGAGGACTTATTGGTAAGACTTTTTTTCTTGGACTTAGATTATGAATATCCTGGGAACATGGCAAAGTCAAATACATATTATGGTCAACATTCTTGATCATAGAATTACCGCGTAAAAATTTCGTTACACAAACTCACACGTATCATAAGATCCACAAGATTCAGTTGAGCTACTACACATGTTATACAAGACTAGCTGCCCTGTCAGACCGAGCGCTTACCCTCGCCTCGCACTGATACATAACTACCACCGCAGCTTTAAGGGATAGAGTGAGTATTTGATTAACCCAGACTGCTCACAATTATTGACAGTGAGCCTTACCCTCATTTACTTAAAAGCCATCTCCAAATTAGTGAACTTCTCATCAGTGCTCGAGGTTCTTTAACCCCTTGTGTAAAGGAACTCTCTGCTGAATATAATCGTCTGGCGTTAGCCAAATAAAATATCAAATGTAGCATCCAGTCGTGAAGGAGTTACACAGTTTTCTATACAGTGGTTTCAAGCTTAAAGGTAAATATTCTAGGCTTAACTAGATTAAGTGGCATTGAAATGCATGGTAGTTTTGTTTAATGGTGACTATTGAATGATGTTAACTTTAATGGTCTCATAGTATGATCTGATCTATGTTCTTGAGGGTACTCTGCATGATAGTTTAATAAAAAAAATTGGCAATCATGAAAAATATCATGAAATGAAGGCTAGTTTTAGATGGTGAGGTGAGCATTGTCTTGTAAGGTGAGCATTGTGTGGTGAGGTGAGCGATGTGTGGTGAGGTGAGCGATGTGTGGTGAGGTGAGCGTTGTGTGGTGAGGTGAGCGCTCTGTGGTGAGGTGAGTGTTGTGTGGTAAGGTGAGCGTTGTGTGGTGAGGTGAGCGTTGTGTGGTGAGGTGAGCGCTCTGTGGTGAGGTGAGTGTTGTGTGGTGAAGGTGAGCATTGTCTTGTAAGGTGAGCATTGTGGTGAGGTGAGGTGTGTGAGGTGAGTGTGGTGGTGGATGAGCGTTGTGTGGTGAGGTGAGCGTTGTGTGGAGGTGAGTGTTGTGTGGTGTGAGCGTTGTGTGTGAGTTGTGTGGTAAGGTGAGCCTTATTTGTAAGACGAGCGTTGTGCGGTAAGGTGAGTGTTGTGTGGTGAGGTGAGCATTGTCTTGTAAGGTGAGCATTGTCTTGTAAGGTGAGCATTGTGTGGTGAGGTGAGCGTGTGTGGTGTGGGGTGAGCGTTGTGTGGTGGTGAGGTGAGTGTTGTGTGGTGAGGTGAGTGGGTGAGTGTTGTGTGGTGAGTTGTTGTGGTGTGGTGAGCGTTGTGTGGTGCGGTGAGCGTTGTGTGGTGAGGTGAGCGTGTGTGGTGAGGTGAGCGTTGTGTGGTGCAGTGAGTGTTGTGTGGTGAGGTGAGGTTGTGTGGTGGTGAGTGTTGTGGTGAGTGAGTGGTGGGTGGGTGTTGTGTGGTGAGGTGAGCGTTGTGTGGTGAGTGTTGTGGTGGAGGTGAGTGTTGTGTGGTGAGGTGAGCGTTGTGTGTGTGGTGAGCATTGTGTGAGCATTGTGTGTGTGAGGAAGTGTTGTGTGGTGAGGTGAGTGTGTGTGTGGTGTGTGAGGTGTGTGTGTGAGGTGAGCTGGCGTGTGTGTGGTGAGGTGAGTGTTGTGTGTGGTGATGAGCGTTGTGTGGTGTTGGTGAGGTGAGTGTTGTGTGGTGAGGTGAGCGTTGTGTGAGGTGAGCGTTGTGTGGTGAGGAGTGTGGTGGTGAGGTTGGGAGTGTTGTGTGGTGTGAGTGTTGTGTGGTGGTGAGTGTTGTGTGGTGAGGTGAGCGTTGGTGGTGAGGTGAGTGTTGTGTGTGTGTGTGTGAGGTGTGTGTGGTGAGGTGAGCGTTGTGTGTGTGAGTGTGTGTGTGGTGGCGTTGTGTGGTGGTTGTGTGTGAGCGTGTGAGGTGAGCGTTGTGTGGTGAGGTGAGCGTTGTGTGGTGAGGTGAGCGTGAGGTGTGTGTGTGGTGAGCGTGTAGGTGTGAAGGTGTGCGTTGTGTGTGTGGTGAGGTGAGTGGTGTGGTGTTGTTGTGAGGTGAGTGTTGTGTGGTGAGGTGAGCGTTGTGTGGTGAGGTAAGCGTTGTGTGGTGAGGTGAGCGTTGTGTGGTGTGGTGAGCGTTGTGTGGTGAGGTGAGCGTTGTGTTGTGAGGTGAGCGTTGTATTGTGAGGTGAGTGTTGTGTGGTAAGACTAGTGTTGGTGGTAAGACGAGTGTTGTGTGGTAATTTTAAAGTATGTACAGTGCCAGAACAGATTTTCAGTCGCCGAGTTTTCAAGTATTAGGAAGATTTGGTTTTATTGGCTTGTGCTGTAACCTATTCAGTTTCTCGAGTGCTTGAGTGAACAATTCTCTGCTTGTAGCTTGTGTCATTCTTGTAAAATACCTTCTTTAAAAATTCACAACTTTGGAGCTGTGAAGATCTTTCGTTGTCAATTTTGTAAGTTTTGTCTTCTAACGTTGTATATTAAATAATTTGGGAGCATCAACACCTGCCTTCCTTCAAAGGCCACCTACCATTCCAGGGTCTCATTCTGCCAACACCACAAACCGCTGACGCCGCTTCAGTTGTATATTAAATAATTTGGGAGCATCAACACCTGCCTTCCTTCAAAGGCCACCTACCATTCCAGGGTCTCATTCTGCCAACACCACAAACCGCTGACGCCGCTTCAGATTCCCCCCCCCCCCCCTCTCTCCCTGTACTTTTCTTCCTATTTCCCTCCACACTTCCTCTTCCCGATCTTCCACTTCCTCCTTCCCTCCTATCCCACCGGCCACAAAGCCACATCTCTTGGCGGAAAAAGCGACAAAAAGGCGATGGTGTGGTGGTCGGCTGGTGGCAGTCACAATAGTGACCCAGGATAGAGGGACGCTTGCCTTGTCTTTAGCCGTTCCCTAGTTTTGTTTTTGAATTATAGTGATAATATATCTTTGCGTACAAACAAGTTGTTATAAAGAAAACATAGATCAAAAAGAAATGAACCTTATAAGCAAACGCATAAACTCGGTCGGAGCTTCACGACAAGCTCACTGATAACGACCGAGAAATGAGCAATAATTTGAATAAATATTTTTCAACAGTTTTCACCACCGAAAATTTAAACATGATACCCGAGGCACCGACTCAATTCAGAGATAGTGAAGAAAACAAATTAAGTGAGATAGTAGTGACTAGTAACGATGTTAGTAAGCAAATAAACAAACTAAAGCCTAATAAGTCACCTGGTCCCGATGAGATATTTGCCAGAGTATTAAAGGAATGTAAGGAAGAGCTTAGTATGCCCTTAGCAAAGTTGTTTAACATGTCCTTAAAAACAGGTGTAGTACCAGAATCCTGGAGGATAGCGAATGTAATACCGATTTTCAAGAAGGGGATAGATCACTATCCTCTAAATACCGCCCAATCAGTCTAACATCACTAGTAGGCAAATTACTGGAAGCAATCATTTCAAACTCTATTCGAAATCACCTGGAGAAGCACAGATTGATCAATGATTCCCAGCATGGCTTCACAAGCGGACGTTCTTGTCTAACTAATCTATTAACATTCTTTTCATCAGTTTTCGAATCGGTGGACGAGGGGCACAATTATGATGTGGTATATCTCGACTTTAGCAAAGCCTTCGACAGAGTCCCCCACGAAAGACTAATTAGAAAGGTAGAAGCTCATGGCATCAAAGGTAACATCCTTAAATGGATTAGGGCGTGGTTACAGGACAGGAAACAGCGAGTGAGCATTAACGGCACTAAGTCCCATTGGAGCAACGTCACAAGTGGAGTTCCCCAAGGCTCAGTACTTGGACCATTATTATTTATTATATACATAAACGACATAGATATCGGCATAGACAGCAACATAAGTAAATTTGCTGATGACACTAAAATAGGACGTGTTATTAAATCTGACGAGGACTCAGCAAAACTACAGGAAGATCTAAACAAATTTTTCGAATGGTCTGAAAAATGGCAGATGAAATTCAACGTCGACAAATGTAAAGTACTCAGTATAGGAGATGTAAACAGGGAAACCAGATACCAGATGAACAACGATGCCATAGAGAAATACGACTGCGAGAGAGATTTAGGAGTAATGATAAGTAGGAACCTTAAGCCAAGTAAACAATGTGTTTTTGCTCGTAACAAGGCTAATAAAGTACTTGGGTTCATACAAAGGAGTGTTAGTTACAAGACTAGCGAGGCCATCCTAAAACTGTATCTTGCTCTTGTGAGACCACACCTGGATTACGCAGTTCAGTTCTGGTCACCGTATTACAGAATGGATATAGAATCCTTGGAAAGAATTCAGAGGAGAATCAAGACTAATCCGGGCATTAGGAACCTTGAATATAGAGACAGGTTAAAAGCATCTTAATTTGCACTCCCTTGAGAGACGTAGAGCGAGGGGCGACCTGATAGAGGTGTGTATAATGGAAGGCAGGGGCTAAACAAAGGGGACATTACAAGGTACTCAAACTATCCAACCAGGAGCGAACTCGTAACAATGGTTTTAAATTAGACAAATTTAGATTTAGGCGTGAAATAGGTAAACACTGGTTTGGAAACAGAGTTGTGGATGAATAGAACAAGTTACCAAATATCATCATTGTAGGTTATGTATATAAGCTACTGTGCCAAGTAGCAACCCTGTACATAAGCTACTGTGCCGAGTAGCATTTATATATATTATCACGTGGCAACACTGCACGTGTTATGTGGCAACATTGCCCCGAGGCTGCCATATGGCAAGGCGCCTCAGTCTGACTGTGTGAGCCGTGCATGGCACACGCTGGTCACCACTTGTATTTCTCTCATCCACAATAAACGGACTCAGTGTTACTCAGTGTTTCCCTAGCCATCACTGCATTCTTCAGGGCACACTAGTAACTTTCATGGCGCAGTGTCTAGGATCTGTGGACTTACAAAGTGTGTGAACAATGCCGACAGTTACGTCTGCCGGTGATGCGCGTCGACTCAGTGTGTTGTGTTGTGTTGCGCTGTGTTTCGCCGCGATGTGCAGTGTTGCGCCGTCACAGTGCGTTTTAGTGACGGTGGCAGTGTTAGTGTCAGTGTATTAGTGTGTGTCTAGAGCTAAGTTGAGCATTGGCCTGTTTTTTTGTGGTACCCACGGAGCACGCAGGCGCACACCCTTCTCGTGCGACATCCGGGGGACACTGACGGTCTTGCCGGACCACGCAGCTGTCCACGCTCCCTCCGCTCTCTCAGACACACACACGCACGCACGCACGCACTCACTCACTCACTCACGGACAGAACAGTGGACCTGGACCATAAGCGTGATTTTTGCGCTGTTTATGTCTTATATATGTGGTTCGAGCTGTTGAGGCGCCACTTTATATATTAAACAGTGCAGTCCACGCACACACAAAGATGGGAGGTAAGAAGGGACGTCAAGATGGGAGACACGACTCCCCACCACCTTCCCCTCCACCGGGCGCAGACTCTCATCCTCCACCTCCAGTGACGGACATCGCCACAATTCTGAAGTGGATGGACGACCGGGACGAGAGACGCAGAGAGATGGAACTTCAGAGGGAGGAGACACGAAGAGAGGAGGAAAAGTTGCGTTTTGAGGCGCTATTGGCGACCCTGGCGCTAACCCACCCTCCCTCACTTGCAGGTAGCGCGCTTCAAGGCGCCAGTACACTCCCTCCTCCACCACACCAGCGTCCTCCAGGTACTCTTGCTACCCCAACAGCTCCCAAGGCATCTGTTCAACCCCCACCCGCCCTCTCACCAGACGTCACGTTTCAGCTTTTTCGTGAGTGGAGGCGGCGTTGGACAGATTACTCCACGATGGTGGACCTTGACAGCATGCCTCCAAACAAACAGCTCATCCAACTGCGGATGTGTTTGTCGCTGGAGACCCAGAGAGTTTTGGAGCACACGTTGCACGTGCCTCCCGACTCTACCTCTTCAGTGACGGATGTGCTCGACCTTCTACAGGAGCATGTTAAGGGTCGGAACAACGAGGCTTTGCGTCGCCGTGCCTTTACCAGCTGCAAGCAGGCGGAGAACGAATCCTTTGACGACTTTTTTGTACGTTTGAAGAGTTTGTCAGAGGAGATCGACGTCTGCAAGGCGCACAGCCGGGAATGTGAGGAAGCCTGGATCAAGCACGGGATCTTGACAGGTGTCAGGCACGAAGAGTTGATGCAGCGACTCATCCCCCTGGACGCTTCCTCCACACTCCAGGTGGTAGTGACTGAATGTCGGTCATACGAGGCCACCAAGTCCGCCACCTCTGCCTTACGGGCCCCACCTGCTGTGAGAGCTATCTCACAATACAAGAAGGATAAGAAGGCGGCCAACAACGCGAAGGCTGCCACACGTTCTTCCACGCCTCCGCCTAGTGCTTCCTGTGGCAGCTGTGGAAAGCAGCACAGCCCCAAGACTTGCCCGGCCGCCGACGCACTGTGTCGTGGATGTGACCGTAAGGGCCACTGGTCTAACACAGACAGGTGCCCTGCACGAGGCCACAAGTGTCAGGCCTGCGGTCGCTATGGACACTACGACAAGTGCTGCCGCCAACCCAAGCCCAAAAGCCCGAGACGAGGAGGAAAGCAGCGCACTTCCCTCGGGGTGGTTCGCACACAGCCCCCTCCAGATGGCCCACGCAGCCCCAAGCAGCAGCGGAGTCACATCAGGAGGGTGGAATCGACCACACGCCCCAGGGCTACCCCTTCCCCTACTATCCGCGTCGCCGTCACACACGGTGATGTGTCGGGTCACATCGAGGTGATACCGGACACCGGCGCCGATACTACGGTGATTGGGTTGAAGCACCTCCAGAAACTGGGCCTCACCAAACGCGGCCTGGGACCACCGCCGCAGCTGCAGTACTACAATGCGGACGGTTCCCAGATGCCGGACGCTGTGGGCTCCTTTCAAGCAGAGATCACCTACGGCGACAGGTCGTGTCACGGATGGATCGACGTGCAGCCTACTCTCGCTACACCCTTGTTGTCGTGGGAGCACTGCAAGGAGTTAGGCGTGGTGCCCAGAGACTTTCCCGAGCAGATCCCAGCTGCTCGTTACACCGCCAGCAGGGTGCGTGAGTCGACGAGCGACGCGCCTGGCGCTGCCACACGGAGCTGCCCAGAACCCGCGTCCACTCCCACCCACACAGGACGCTCCCCTGCCCAGATCCTGTATGGTCACCCTCTCCGCTCTTGCGTTCCTACACACGCCAAGGCCTTTGCGAAGGACTGGCAGACCAAAGCCGAGAGCTGCTACCGCCGCGCCGCTTCACGTGCCCAGGACGCCAAGGCTCGGTATGACGACCGTGCCCGCCCTCTTCAGCCAGTGGAGATTGGTGCCCTTGTCCGCGTCCAGGACCCGACGACGACACGTTGGGACAAGGTGGGCATAGTGATGGGCGTCGGCCGGTCGCGGGACTACAAGGTCAGGATGCCGAGCGGCCGTGTCTGGTGGAGGAACCGCCGCTTCCTCCGGCCAGTCCCACCCCCTGCTGCTGGCCCCCTGACCGAGGACGAGTCACCTACACCTCACGAGGATCCGCCCCACAGTGCACCTCGACGCTCGGAGCGACTTAGGACTAAGAAGTCCGCTCAAGACAAAGACTATGAGCGTGAGGGGGGAGGGAGATGTAGGTTATGTATATAAGCTACTGTGCCGAGTAGCAACCCTGTACATAAGCTACTGTGCCAAGTAGCAACCCTGTACATAAGCTACTGTGCCGAGTAGCATTTATATATATAATCACGTGGCAACACTGCACGTGTTATGTGGCAACATTGCCCCGAGGCTGCCATATGGCAAGGCGCCTCAGTCTGACTGTGTGAGCCGTGCATGGCACACGCTGGTCACCACTTGTATTTCTCTCATCCACAATAAACGGACTCAGTGTTACTCAGTGTTTCCCTAGCCATCACTGCATTCTTCAGGGCACACTAGTAACTTTCAACCATTAACTCGAATACGCTGAATTGCTTCAAACATAGGTTGGATGCTCATATGAGCAATAGGGGTTGGGTGTAAAGCAGGACTGCCCAGTATGGGCTAATAGGCCCGCTGCAGTTTCCTCCATTCTTATGTTCTTATGTTCTTATGTTCTTATGAATATTTATACTTAAAAGAAGATGGACCAATTTGTTCTCACACTTACGCAGGGGTACTGGATGAGTTTTTTTTTTTAAGACCTGAAATTTTATTTTACGTCCTCAGATATTTAACTGAACGTTTTTGTGCTCTTGTCCGCGTGAGTAAGGAAGGCAGGTGTTACGTAAGTGTTTCACTAATGTTACTCTAGCCCAGGTATTTTTTATCTAGATGGATAAGATTTTGTTTGTTTTTGTTTAACCACAAAAGTCATGGGTTGTAGATTAAAGGTAAATTTTGTCTACGTGTATGTGCTCTCTGAAATCTTAGGTCCAAACTCTATCTTTTTGTGACGCTTGATATTTGAGATATGGTAAAAATGTCTTTTTACGTTTTTCGTGACCAACTTTCGATCAATTTTATCATAACAAAAACAAGCCTCAGGAAATCCATTATGAAAGTTTGCGGGCAATATCCCTTCACACACACACACACACACACACATGCGCGTGTGCGCAATATCAATAATGCTAAAAAAATTATACCCCCCACACACACACACAGATGGAGCAACAGCGTGTAGACTATCGTGTCCTGGGAGGTTGGGGAGCTCTGACCGTGGATGGTGTTGGGGGTGTGAGGCTGTGGCGCGCCTTAGACCGTGAAGGTGGTGGTGGGGGGGTGGGTGTTGCACGGGTGGTGGCTGTGGATGAAGGCCACCCCTCTCTCTCCTCCACCGCCACACTCACCATCACTCTTGACGATGTCAACGACTGTCCTCCGCGGCTCCTGCCCCCGACCCTCCTCCACGTGACTGAGGGCGCTCCTGCCTCCCTCTTGGGTCTTCTTACCGCAACTGACGACGACATGTGGGCGCTGGGCCACGGCCCCCCCTTCGTCTTTACCCTGGCGCCCAGCAACCCCTCTCACGTTCTTAACACCCTCAACATCAATTACCTTCCAAGTGAGTACCAACCACGCCCACCTCATCACCATCTATTACAGTAGGTGCCAAATGAGTACTAACACAGGTTATAATTTTCAGAATCTGGAAACTCTCTGATTCTGGTTATTGTATTCAAAATGTGGACATTATAAGCTAAAAGAATTTATCTCCCTTTGAGTGATATAGTACACTACAATACCTCAAAGTCATTGATAATATCAATTGGTTTCAGTAAGACCGATGAGATCATAAATACTAACTATATTTTCATCTCGTGGGCGGCTGTTCCCTTACGTGTATCGCATAATAACTGCATATATGCGATATTTTTTTTATTCACTTTGCCTATTGGCTCCAATCGATAATAGTATCTACCAGTATCATTAGTGTGGAGGCTCATGCCAAAGAAGCATTAATTGCCCATGAAGCTGCGTTCCAGCATATATGTGAACATGTCGAGAAGCAGATCATCCAAGCATGTAATGTCGAACGAATCACAATGTTACGAGATATATATCTTCAGTACCTGCAAAGTCACCATTCACAGTTTTACAATCCAGATTACAAAACATGTAAACTCAAGCAAAGTTAATCAACCATTTTGGTTGCTCTGTTGAATTCTGGCAACCAAACCACAGCAGTGAATTGGAGTATTCGTCCAACATTGCACAAGGTAAGGCAGTAGACTGGGTAGAGGCTGCATTCGAAGCTGCTGCCTCAGACTCAAGGATCCTTGAAGAAGCAGCACTCATTTTGAGGAGAGAAGTGCAAGACCATGCAAAGTCATTTGAGCTGCCATGGCCACCACCTCCTGGTCACACCTTACGTGACCAAACTCCGCCCCAACATTTGTTGCGCTTTATACAGTCCCTTCTGTCTGGAGAGAAACAGTTATCAGACCAAAAGCAGAGAGTGGCAACCTCACTGTCACATGACATAATGTATGCAATCACTAATGGACAATGGATGACCTCCAAGCATAGTATGCTTGGTGTATCTCTGTGGCATCTGACAGGGCAAGCAGAAGTTATCACCCTTCTCAACCGGTTTGGGCACAGTGTCTCCTATACAAAAGTGCTGGAAATAGTAACTGCTGTATATCTAAGTGATCTAAGTGTGAAAGACCATACTGGCCCTCTCCCCCCATACAAAGTAACACTCAACAATTTGGTCCATTTCTGTTTTGACAATTTCGACCTCACTGAAGAGACACCATCTGTACGAGACACTACACACAGTACACATGGGTTGATATTGCAGGAGAAGCTTGCCATAGAAGGCATGGAGGAGCCAATTTGGGAGACAGTCAGTATCCCGAAGACCAAAGCAAGATCAGCTCCACGTGAACAGAAAGGCCTACATCCATGTTATGTAAAGAAGAAGCCTGAACCACCAAAAATAAATATACCCTTGGATATAAGTGACGACGTGATTGTGGCAGCTCAGTCTGATACGCTGTGGATACTGTGTCGTCGAATGTCAAGTGTCCCCTTACAAATAGTGCCTGGATGGAAAGTTTGGATGTCCTGAACTGGAGTCAGAGGCGTGGAGGTTCTTACAACTATGAAGTATTTGCCACCAATAAACGCGCCAATCACTGTGAACAGCACGATTCATGAATGCCTCGTACAAGCACAATCCATAGCGAAAGTTTTGCACCAAAGTTGGACAATCATTACCTTTGATTTAGCTGCTACAATGATAGCCTACAAGAGGACATGGCAATATGGAGATAAGATTCAGAAGGTGTTCAACCGACTAGGTATATCTTGCACTATGTGTGCCTACTTTGGTGTAATATTCAAGTACATGGAAGGCAGTGGCTGGAACAGATCATCATTCAAGCAAATCTGTGTGCTAGTGGGTTCATCACAAAGGTCCTGGAAAGAAAACTTTATAATCGAAGGTTGTATGTACTGAAGACTTTGCTGGAGGCCCTTGAGCGACTTCTCATTGAGCAGTTTGAGAGTGCAAAGGGCAGTGTCCCTGACAGCCCTGTCAGTCATCCTCCAAGCACTGGCCCGTCAGCCCACACGTGAGAACATCAAGAACCTCAAGAATACTCTGACCATATAAGTTGATGCTGATAGATCCATCATTTATCCAAACATTCAGTCAGTTGGGTGAAAAATAGGTGGTGTCTGAAGAGGACCAGGGTGTATTGGAGCAATTCACAATAGTGTAGTCTCACTGTTTATCTGGAACATCGGTTTTTGTCCATTTTCATGACTAATGTGTAAACGTGCTGGTTTTATTTTCTTAACGTTTTGATTAGTTATAGGATTGTAGATGAAACCACAGATTTTTAGTTCATATATTAGTACAATTACTGCATATCGTTAATTCATAAAGATGTAAAGTAATAGCCAATGGAGCCGCCATTGTTGCAGAGCAACGTGTACAGTATCATGTGAAAGGTCAATTATTGTCCACAGTGCCCCACTGTCTGCTGTCTCACTTGGTATCATCATTTTACCTTAAGTCTTCTATCTGTTCAGTTTGTGGCTTTATCCGTTTGTCTGTCTAATAACATCATTGTGTTTAAAGCAGTAACTGGTCTTGGGGAAATTTACACAGATGAAACCAAAGAGCTAAACTGAGTGACCACCTTACCCTGGCTCCACTTAACCACTTTACTCCATTTGGCCTCATACTCCAGTTACCACCATACTCCATTAGCCACCACCTTACTCCATTACCATCTTACTCCATTTCCACCTTACCCCAGTTACCATATTTCTCCTTTAACTAAAATTGAAATCCCGTCATGGCTCGCTCGGTGAACCTCATTTCATTTAGTTTTTCAACACTGTTTCGGGTTTTTTGGGGGAAGTGTTCCAACCCGAGATCCTGATTTGCCATCTTTGGAAAATCTGTCTTTTTTTTCTCTCTCACTGTAGAGAAGGTGCAGATTAATTAGTTTTTCTTCTGATGACTAAAGTTACTAAAACATTTATCATCGTTGCCTCATACAGCATAGTTTCTGTTTGTTCTGGTTAGATTAATAAACGCTTCCATTTACCAAATTCATGGAACCTTAATCTAAATTTTGATAACTTCATAAACCCCTCACTTAAATGGTTCTCTAAATACCGTATAATAATAAAGAAAGAAATTACCCAACTATATAAAAATAGACCGGATTTTGCACAAAATCGAACCATAATATTAGATGTCAATATGAGACGCAAAAACTTTTTGAAGGTAATGTGCACATAAATTAAAGAGAGGCTTAATATCACTGATCCCTTAATGAAAAATAGCCTTAATCCCCAAAAAGCTCTATATCCAATGATTCCAAGAACATCGTTGTCAGACTTGGTTGAATTGGTATCAAGGATATTTAATGGAATCATTTAGGAGTTAAAGGATCAGTGGCAAAGGCTATTCTGGGAGACAATAGATGACGAAACAATAAGTTTGGATATTTTAAATTTCTAAAAGAAATTAATGAAATTGAAAGATAATGATAGGAACCTTAAATGTGATGAAATTGGAAGATTTGCGTTGGACGTTTTGGCATTGCAAAACTAAATGCCCTTATCACTATGGAAGAATATGCTAAGTGTAAAGGGGGGTCGTATGAATGTCAATATCGCGGATGTATTGTACAACAACTGATTGATGTAATTAATAAATGAAGTACTGATTTTTACATAATATATATATATATATATATATATATATATATATATATATATATATATATATATATATATATATATATATATATATATATATATATATATATATATATATATATATATATATGTGTGTGTGTGTGTGTGTGCTCATTAAACAACACTAATTCAAACATTGCAGGGGCGGATCCAGGAATACCAAAAGGGGGGTCCATATATAGGGCATGTGCACTTGATATTTGGAAATATTCTGAAGTCAATAGTAATTACATTTTACTATACAAAAATGCCTGAAGACAATACTGCCCCTGCATTGTGTTTTCTCTTTGCCTTTTATTGGACGTGTTCATAGTGCTCAAAATATTTAAGTCATACCTCGTCATTTGAAAGTTATCTACAAAGAACTATTAATTACCTTAAAAAAACGCGATAGAATACAGACAGTCGGATGAGCGGCAGCCCTGCATACGTTTGTGATATGTTGGTGCTGCAGGTGTGTATGTGTGTGTTACCATTCGCTGCTCAACCGACACACCGATGTGGGTGTCCTCACTACCCAGCAGGTCCCTCAGCACCCAGAACTGACCCACCTCAGCTATCCTCTATTCCATGATGAGGTAGCTACTGCCATAAATAACAAAGCCTCCGGGCCTAATGAAATCACAGCCGAGGTGTATAAAACAGGAGGTTCTCTATTTACCAGCCGTCTCCACTCTCCTGGAGAATATGATTATGAGAGGAGGAGGAAATCCCCAAGATCTTAAGAAGTTGTTGTAGGTTATTGGTGTGATGGTGGATATTAGGCGATGATTTTAACTTGAATATTATTTTTTGACCCCCTCGTTACAGCGTCACTGACCTGTTTCACTCATTAAAGTATTTCATCTTTCTCTCTAGAACAAAACTCTCCCTCCCTTTCTTCCTCGTTGAACACAAGTCTCTCTCTCTCCCTTTCTTTCCCTCGTTTAAGAATTACCCCCTCTCGTGTTAAAGAACTGGTCTCTTCCTCTCGTTAGGGCACTATTTCTTTTTCGTTAAAGCACAGTATGACTTTTCAGTGAATACTACAAAACAATTTGTGAAATAATTAGGTCAGTTTAATTTAAATATCGCTCTTCATGATATTATTTATGTAGTTCTTGCCAAGAACAACAAATATCTAGCAATTAGGAAGGAGACGGAACTGAAAAAAAAACGAGTTGTAATAAAATAAAAGACTATAATATGTAAATTGTTTTCTCATCCTCATACATAATGATAGTGACTTGAATGGTACCAAATTTAGGGTAGCGGTTTCGATGACTCGTTAAAATATCGTGTACTTGTAGTGTGTTAGCGTTGTTGGCTGGCACACGAACAATGTTAGCTAGTATGAAGAAACGTGTGGTTCGCCAGCCAAAAATGATGCACTTCGCTGTTTACTTCTATCCCTTAACTTTTATTTTCACATTTGTTTCATATAATCAGATTTCTGTAAACAGTATTTTATTAAGATCCGTAAGAGACAGACGCAAAAAAATGAATTACCAGGGTATTTTTGTGCAGTATATATTGAATCCTTTAATATATAATAAAAATCATAAAGTTCCTGAATGTTGTTTTTTCTGGTTTTGTATATTTTATGTTGTCTACGTTTGTAATTAACTTCACACCCTATAGCTCATGACCTTCAGCCATCATAATAGACATATTTACAGGAAATGTAAGTTCTATTTTCAAACAAGATTTTACTTTGATAATACAGTAGGCTCTCGCCAATAACGTTGAACAGGTGCCTGAAAAACACCGTTATTAGCGAAAACGTTATTTGTGTGACATTAAAAGTACATGTAAAAAGGGTTTATTGGTGCCGCTGCCACAAGAATTTCACCCATTTTTTCCCCTTGAAGCCCTCCTAACACTTTTTGTTAGCTGAAATAAAAAGAATTGCTATTCAATCATCAAAATAAAGAGTTTGAGTAATATAACACTTAGTTCTTGAGGTGCTTGGTGTGATGATTGTTCCATATCTGAGGGCCGCTAACACTTGCACTGTCCTTCAATCTACAGGCTAACCATTTCACAAGAAAATGCTCTGTTATCACTAACAACCCGTTTCTATCGCCTTTATCATTCATAGCTCGCCTCGCATTTCCATCACTACCGAAATATTTTTAGCCAGCACAATACTCTTCTTGGTCTCCTCTAAGTTCCTCTTAATATTTCGCACTGTAGACTCAGGACAGTTCAATTTCCTCACTTTAAAAGTTCCCAGTCATTCAGGTGGCAAATCACTCCCTCCACCACCTCCCCTAGCCTCCACAGGCAAAAATGCGGAAGCCATTATTGATCACTGACCCTAACAACCACTGGTTATAGTGGCGAAAATCTCGCACGTTGGCGCAGCGCTGTATTCCACTGAGCGTGTGTGACAGTGAGAGTGAGGCGGAGTGGACAACTATGTCATCAACATGGCGGCAAACAAATGCTATCATTGATGCGCTCGGACGCTTCCCGCGAAATTTCCGTTATTCAAGAGAATCCAGACGTTATTATCGAAAATGGGTATCTATTGTAACTTACCGTTATTGTCGAAAACGTTATTGTGGAAGTCGTTATTGGCGAGAGCCTACTATGTAAAATTTGTGAATTGCTAATCTTTTCATGCGGTGAAGTCTACCTTCTGAGTGAGTACAGATTGTGTGACATGTTGTCCTACCGCTGAATAATTTCATAGCGTGTAGTACGAATGTGTGCCATAGCCTATAACATTTATGTATATATGTAAATTGTAAAATTTTAAATAAAATATAAAAAATATGCAACAAGTTATACTGCCCAGAAGCTTCTGGTTTTGTTACAAATAATATAAATTCCAAAGACAAATAAGTCATGTCTATTTTTTCTTCAGTGTCAGCTTATATACCACTGTATGTATATATGTGGACAGGTTTAGACAGTGGGCGCGGTGGAGCTCAGGTTTGGACGATGGGGCCATTGGATAGAGAGGAGCACCGTCAGCTGGCAGCCGAGATAGTGGTGACAGATGCTGGTGGACTGGCTGCTACTCACCCTATCACCATTATTGTTGATGACATTAATGACAACCCCATGAGACCTGGTTTCAAGACCGTCCACCTGTGGAAGACTCAGGTCAGTCTTTGATAACGCTCTGTTATTTTATTACGTCAGCATTTGGTAATTATTCGTTTTATCACACCCTCGATTTTTTTCAGGAGATGTTTGATTTCTAATGTATTTTGATGTGTTTTGTTCAGATCTGACATTTTCCATAGGATATAAGTCGTTTTTGAAAAGGGGTAATAATTCATGACTAACCCACAGCCGAAATTGCTAGAAAACGATTTTAAAAACTATGGATTTTCACTGTTTTTTACAGTGGACACTTGTAGTTTGTGCAAATGTGTTGAAAATGGTTATTTCTAAAATAAACGTAACTTAACCTTTGTGGGTATGAAAAACAGACCTAATCAACCTAGCTAAAGAACTTACTATATGGTTTAATTTGAGGCTTTTTCTGGACTTGAAATCATGCGACCGGACCGCATCGGCGCTTATGCTGTCCGGGTAACTCTGAATCGGAGGATTTTCTTTAAACAGTTCAGGACTGTTTCCTAAGTCAACATACTGTATTGTGGGGTATGGGATGTTTGGTTCACACTCAGGATGGGATGGAGAAAGGAAACTCACAATGTGCTCTCTGTATACATGTTGTATTGGATGTACAATGCAGCTTGGTGCTGGGAAGGCAGCATGGTTACAAGCGTGATGTAGAGAGAGCTGGTTGGTGAGGATGCTCAGAGGAGGACAGCTTGTGGGTCGCCATGCTCGCCGACGGGAGCGAGGGCTGCCAGGCAGCGGCGAAGGAGGAGGAGGAGGTGTTGCTGGCTGGTTGGTGTAGGTAGAAAGAGAGAGATCACCACGAGGTCAGGTTTTAAATAGCGGGTGTTGGCGTGGCTTAGTAGTTGACCTCCGTGATGTATGGCGGCGCTGGTTGACCTAGACCACGAGGCACACACGGTGGAATTCGTGGGGTCGGCTACTCAGCGACAAACAGCGTTTGTAGGGGAGAAATCCACTACAATACTCCCTCCTCTCCAGGCGGTGTAGGAGACTTGTTGTCTGCAGGGTTGCATGGCACATGTGAGGCAGAACGGGCGGTGCATGCCTCATGTGGGACATAACGGCAGGGCGTGGATGAGCCGGCCGCTAGAAGAGACAACTGTCTAGATACACAATATCTGTGGGAGAAGAGAGGGAGAAAGAGGGTGTGTGGAGGCGATAAATGTTGTGTTTCACTCGCGACAGGTACAGAGTCGTCAGATGCGCCTGCTGGGGTGTTTGGGCCTGGGTCAGGAGCAAGGGCTGCGTCAGCAGAAGCGGATGAGGGCTCGTGACAGCAGCTGGGTCCACGACAGCAGCAGGGTGCAGGACAGTAGCAAGGAGTACCTGAGGGAGAAAAGAGGGGTTTGTGGGTCCGCGTCAGGAGCAGGGGCCGCTTCGGGATGAGCGGCAGGGGGTACTTCTGGGCCGGGGGCGGCGTCTGAGGCAGGACGGGTGTGTTGGGGTCGGTAGGACGTGGTGCTTGGGGCAGGAAGAGGAGCTGGTGTCTGCTTAGAGAAGTAGTGCTGCTCCAGGGTGTCTAACCTGCGGTATAGAGACAGTAGCTGTAGAGCCGATGAGAGCTGCCTCTGTGTGGATAAGCCAGTCTTCCATGTTGCTTGAAGACTGGGAGCGTGATCTGTTTCTCCTCCATCCTGTGTGAGTGGGTCACTCCGGGGGTCACCATTTGTTGGGTATGGGATGTTTTTGTTCACACTCAAAAATCACGATGTGCTCTCTGTATACATGTTGTATTGGATGTACAATGCAGCTTGGTGCTGGGAAGGCAGCATGGTTACAAGCGTGATGTAGAGAGAGCTGGTTGGTGAGGATGCTCAGAGGAGGACAGCTTGTGGGTCGCCATGCTCGCCGGCGGGAGCGAGGACCGCCAGGCAGGAGGAGGAGGAGGAGGAGGCAGTGGCGTAGCTAGAGTGTGTGCCGCCCGGGGCGGCCCTTGAGTTTGCCGCCCCCCCCCCCGTGACCCTACAAAAAATACATATTGCACAGTGACTCACTCTTTTATATATATATATATATATATATATATATATATATATATATATATATATATATATATATATATATATATATATATTAAATAGTTTGCCTTACTGTTGTCAGACAAAAGCCACCCCGATCAAAGTAGGGGGCTTTTGTCTGGGTGGCTTTCGTCTGGGGGGCTTTTGTCTGGGTGGCTTTTGTCGGGGGGGCTTTTGTCTGTACCCCAGTGAGGATAGTGTCTTAGTATAAAATCGCAATGCTGTGAAACAAAATCTTAATATTTAATCTCAGTACCGCAGCAAAAGTCACATCAATATTTTTTAACCAATACTTTAATATTTCTTACCTTATAGTATTATGTCTTCCAACGAAGTAAATAACTGGATCGAAAACACAAGAGAACTTAAAAGTCGTCTAGCCTCCCCTCGTCTTGTCACGATGGAGACTTGTGCAGAACTGAAGTGAATTGCTTGTAACTGGTGGATTGGTCGGCTGTACATGAACTGATATGACCCGAGACTGCATGGTTTTGCAGCTACTGGAGACGTTAATTCTTCCCTTTGTATCGGCGGCAAGTTAATCCTCGTCGTGTCTGACCTAACACCTGACCCACACCACATGAGCTCACTGGCGTACTTGTTTGAAGTTGTTTCCTTAATCCTCAACAGGTTACAGGTTGTGTGTGTGGGGGGGGGGCGCATAGCAAGGGTGTACGTAGCTCATGACGTGGCCGTGATGATGTGGGTCAGGTGTTAGGTCAGACACGACAAGGATTAACTTGCCGCCGATACAAAGGGAAGAATTAACGTCTCCAGTAGCTGCAGATATGGGTGATGAGCAGACCCAAAAGTGCCGCCCCCCCAAAAGTGCCGCCCGGGGCATACATCCTCCTGTCTTGCTCATCGTTTGACCCAACCCACGTCTTGAATGAACAACGATGTAATAGAGAAATCCGAATGTGAGAAAGATTAGGGAGTAATGATAAGTAGGAATCTTAAGCCAAGTAAACAATGTTAATTTTCTCGAAACAAGGCTAATTAAGTAATTGGGTTCATACAAAGGAGTGTTAGTTACAAGATTAGAGAGGTCATCCTGAAACGATATCTTGCGCTTGTGAAACCTCACTTGGACTACGCAGTTCAGTTCTGGTCACCGTATTACAGAATGGATATAGAATCATTGGAAAGAATTCAGAGGAGAATGACAAGACTAATCCCGGGCATTAGGAACCTTGATTATAGAGACAGGTTAAAGCATCTTAATTTGCACTCCCTCGAGAGACGTAGAGTGAGGGGCTATATGATAGAGGTGTATACATGGAAGGCAGGGCTAAACAAAGGGGACATAAAGGTACTCAAACTATCCAACCACAGGAGCGAACTCGTAACAATGGTTTTAAATTAGACAAATTTAGATTTAGGCGCGAAATAGGTTAACATTGGATAGCTTCAAACATAGGTTGGATGGATATATGAGCAATAAGGGTTGGGTGTAAATGGGATTGTCCAATATGGGCCAATAGGCCCGCTGCAGTTTCCTCCATTCTTATGTCTTAGGTTCGTATGTTCAACTAACCACTGAGGGGGCCCTAACCTAATCCCGGCTCCAGACAGCTCGTGGTGGGACAAAAAATGGCGGGTGGAGATTTATTGATCTAATAGCTTAGGCGTTCCTCATTTGTGCGATTTTTCTGAAAGAGACACGTTTCCAAGAGGCTTATGAGGGAGAAATTGCCTCTTGACGATCTTCAGGAGTGAAGTGCTTCCCCATCTGGAGGACTGTCACCTCATCTGGTCCCCGAGATATGCTAGGGACTGTCAGTTGGTTGAAAATGTTCAAAGGAGGGCCACCAAACTGGTGCCTGCACTTCGGCACCTCAGCTACCCTGAGAGATTGGAGCGCCTGAACTTGCCTAGCTTATACTACAGACGGGCAAGGGGGGACCTAGTTGAGGTGTATAAGCATCTCAGGGGGCACTGCTCAGTTGAGTGTCCTTACTTGGAGCTGGCGGACGCTCGCCCCACAAGGGGTCACAGCTCAAGATTGAAGAAGCCGCAAGTCCAGAAAACCGTGAGGGCAAACTTTTTCGGAGTGAGGGTTGTAAACGCTTGGAACAATCTACCAGAGAGTGTTGTGACGGCACCGAGTGTGAGCTCTTTCAAGAGAAGACTTGACCAACACTGGAGCGGGTTCAGGTACATTCAGGAGCCGGTGCATGCCCAGTATTTGCCAACAGTGCGTGACAGAGACGTGACCGATCGCCCGGGCGGCTAGCGAGCCGATCTTTTGGTGAAGAATATAAAAGTAAAAAAAAAGTAAAGAATAATGACCCAGCGTTCCGTAACCTGGGTTGAAATCGATTTTAGGGGGTGCTGGGAAAAGACTGGTTCTGATATATTCAGGAGCCAGTGAATGCCCAGTACTTGCCAACAGTACGAAACAGAGACGTTAGGCTTAGGACATACACTTAAGACGTCGCATCAGGAAGAGTGGCTCGTCTCTGTATTTGGTGTATTTCTATTTAAACAAAACACCCATTGTGCTAAAAAATTAAAAGTAATTATATGATGCTGTTTGTGCTGTACATATGATGCTGCTGTACATATGATGCTGCTGTACATATGATGCTGCTGTACATATGATGCTGCTGTACATATGATGCTGCTGTACATATAATGCTGCTGTACATATGATGCTGCTGTACATATAATGCTGCTGTACATATGATGCTGCTGTACATATGATGCTGCTGTACATAGGGAAAAACGTGCAAATGCCAATAATAATGAGAACAGATTAGGTTCCCTACCAACACAATGAGACTGGAATAAGAGAAAACGGATCTGATTAGTTGAGTTAAAGCACTGTGGTAAATGTTTTGAAGATGTGAGCCACTCTGAGGTATGTTTTATTTATTTTTTCATGTTTATTATAATATTTTCAGGTCAGGAAGTAGCTTATAGACTTATTGAATACCCGTGGATGCCATTGATTTAGAATATTGACAAAAAAACCCATTTCGTCACCACTAACAGACCGTTAGTCGCTTTTAATACAGTGACAAATTGTAAGTTATTAGTTTACACGAATAGAAATTACACATGTATACAGATGTCTCTAGGGTAAATTTGCATTGTCACACAGTTCACTTTTAGCAAGTAAAAAATATATTTTTCTAGTGTATTTGTGTGTGTTTAGACCGAGTATGACCTTCATTTTTGGCGGATATTAGCCTCTTTTTTGCGATTTTTTTTTTCGTTTGACATTTTCAGAAAAAAAAGTGGCTAAGCAACTAAAAAATACCAAAAAAAACACTAGAAAAACAAAACCCTAACCTAACCTAACTGACTCACCATATGATGGAATCACCTATTTCTTACCTTATTGGCCTGGTCCTTGTTCATCGTTGCATTCTGGAATTCTTACCCAATGCCACGTATGTTGGTCTTTGAGATATTTACATTGTCTTGCTCTTAGTACACTTTACTGAGGTTGGAAGAACACCATGCGATCGAAAAAATGCTATAGTTTCTACGTTTTTTTCCAAAACTCGCACTCAGCTCCATGTGCTTTAAGTGACACCCATCGCAGACCTCCATGGTCGAAACTGAACTTGAATTTCAAAATATGAGACCCCAAATAAAACTCAAATTTGATTGGGCCAAATATACCTCGAATTAAACCCAAATTCATTTTAATTGGTTCCTAAAGCAAAAACGTGATGATTTATGAAGGAGACGCGAGAGACACGCAGTTTTGGGAGAGAGGCAGATGATAATGGCGGGAGGTTAATGGAAAAAAATATAATTTTGGGGGGAAATGCTATCTCCGTTATTATACATTTCCGCCGGTAATGTAATAGATGAAAATTATCTTATAATGAGACGTCTTATTCGAATATGATAGTAGATTAGTGGTAGGAATGAACGGTGTGTAAACGCAATAATACCTTCTCTAGAATTATTATTATTTTATACGTGAATATTTATTACTTAATAAAGAAAACGATTAAAACATTAAAACATGAATATTAATTATTGGTCAATTTATAGTCTTGCACCGGTCTTTCTTTGGGAAATTTGCACTTTCACCTCCTAACCTGACCTAACTGATTCTCACCATATGATGGAATCACCTATTTCTTAACTTAGTTGGCCTGGAGACCAGGTTCATGTTCGTCGTTGGATTCTGAGATACTTACACAACGCCACATATGTTGGTCTTTGCGATATTTACAATCAGTCTTGCTCTTAGTACACTTTACTGAGGTTGGAAGAACACCATGTGATCGAAAAAATGCAATAGTTTCTTTGTTTTTTTCCAAAAAACTCGCAATCAGCTCCATATAATTTAAGTGACACCCATCGCAGACTTCCATGGTTGGAACTGAACATGAATTTTGAAATATGAGAGACTCATTTTAATTGGTTGCAAAAACAAAATCTTTTGATTGGTCATGTGACGTGTACGGGAATGCATGCGCGTGATGATTTTTGAAGGAGACGCACAGGAGACACGCAGTGTTGGAGGAGAGGCAGGCGATAATGGCGGAAGATTAATGGAAGAAAATAGAGAAAATTTTGGATAAGCTATCTCCGTTAATATACATTTCCGGCGGTAATGTAATAGATGAAAATGATATTATAATTTGACGTCTTATTAGAATATGATAATAGATTAGTGGTAGGAAGTGGGAATGTTTAAATGCAATAATACCCTTTCTTTCACTATTATTAATATGTATTTCGTTCTGTTTAGACAATTCAACGTCATTTTTCTAATATGATATTTCCGCCGGAAATTAAGGGGTGTCGGGTCTATTTACAAAAAAAAATATGACACCAGGGGTGCGAACGTTAGCCAATGCTGCTATGTAACTCGGGCTCATTTGTGGTATTATTATCGCTTCAGTTATCCAGTGATTTTTAGGATTTTAAGTTTTGGAATCAATCGTTTAGACAACTCTTACCGTCAACCACACTAATTTCGTCATGCTCTCATGAGGTATCACTTCAAAAAATCCTAGCGTATCAGCTAAACTGCAATATATATATATATATATATATATATATATATATATATATATATATATATATATATATATATATATATATATATATATATATATATATATATATATATATATATATATATATATATATTTATTTATTTATTTATTTATTTATTCTTGATTTACGCGGTCTTTGTTTCCGAGTTTGGTCATTTACACGGTGCCTTGCCAGAATGAAATGTTTTAATTACTCGGTAAATTTCATCATTTACTCGGCGAGTGGCTGGAGAGGTCCAGACCGCCACGTCATTTTTTACTCGTGCGGTCCATTCTTGACCATACGCAGGAAGTGGCTCGGTGTGTGGTGCGCATTAGGCCGCTCTTATGTTGTCGCTGATGTCATATGACGTATCGGACTGTGATTGGGCCACGCATCCTTACCACCCACGCATTTCTTCCGCCGCTAGCTGTGATTGGTCTCGTGTAACATGACATGCCCTGCCACCAGAGGGTAGAAGTCGCTGACCTAGTCGGGCCAGTCTCATTGTTCTCAGTCCACGTATAGAGTTCTCTCTTGTGCCTGCTATTCCCCTCACAATGGCTTCCACTGGACCCCCACCACTCGAGAAAAACCTTGAATTACCTGGACCAAGCCATGATTGTGTGAAGGAAATCATCGAATTAGGGGAGAAAATTATGCTCATCCTTGACAACGACCCAGACAAGTATCGGTATGAAGCGTCTAATAACCATCTGACGAAAGTTATGGAGCCGTATATCTAGATCTGTCTCGACAACATCAATGCTAGTCGTCAACGTAATATTAAATATTAAGGACTTCCTCGCCCGCAACCCACCACAACCACAGCCAGCCCAAGTTAGTGATAGTGACAGTGACAGAAAGGATATGGACTTTGAGAGGTTTGTCTGGGAGGCCCTGCAAACCTCTGTGAGTAGTGAAAGTGATTCACCGGAGGGCAACTAATCTGCCCTCTGCCTCGGAACCAGCCGCCATCCACGTGTGCCGACCCATCTTTTCTACTAACGTAAGTGTTAAAAACCTAATGTTATTGATATTTCTCTTAAATATTAATTGTGTTTGCATACCATCATAAAATTAAGATGTTATTTTTACTACAAGGTATGTATTGTGTCGGAAAAAGTGGGTTGGGGGTCGGCCCAGTCTCTATTTCCATTAATCCCATATGTTCTGTTATTTCGTTTACGCGTTTCTCGTTTTACGCAGACCTCCACGGGTTCAATTGACCACGTAAGTCAAGACTATGCTGTATGTATGGATGGTGTTATGAATTTTGAAATATTTCTCAATGAGAGGATGTGTCAGGATATTCATCAGACCGGTGAGTGGGATGAACAGCTTTGAAAAAAAAAAGACGCCTATCAAATCACTGTTATAAGGTTAAAATTCCACGTCAACATACTGTATTTTGTTATTACGGTACTGGTTAGTGGAGACAAACAGGTTTATTATTATAAAGGTGATTAAGATGTACGGTACTTCATGATTCTGCACATTATTTGATTTTATGTTAGCACATTTTATTCACCAGGTATTATCGTCGCTAATGCAGCATAAGAGCTCAGAGCCTATCAGTATTGCCATCAAAGATCTTGAAATAGTGCTAGATGCTGGGTGGGGGTTAAAGGTGTATTTACTGTTTTATTTGGACTATAATATGATGAACAGGCTGGCGGTGCTGATGCTGCTCTTGGTAGAGTTTATGTGGAGGACCCGGACGACTGGGATCTCGAGGATAAAACATTCGCCTGGGCAGGACCTCCCCACCCACTCTTCACGCTCCAAAACAATACTGGGGAGATATTTGCCTCCAAACAACTCAGAGAGGGAAGGTAAGTCTCACCTGGTTCCCATAAATAATTTCTGCTCATAAGATATGTATTAAAGATGAGCCAAATACTGATGGTAAAACTGAAGAGTAACAATGAAGTGTGAACCAGATACAGTAGTGAATATTTAGTGCCATAGAAGTTGCCTTGATAAAAGGATCATTATTTAATTAGTGTATTTTATAAAAGTGATATGTGACTTGTTAATAGTTTTCCCTAACACATTTTTGTAAAATGAATAACAGATTGAATGGAAAAAAAAATACCTGATGGCCAAGAGGACAAAATGAGACAGATGACATTTCCTTCCCTATATTTATTGGTCAAATTATTGTTTCAGAAAAGTTTTATGATATCAATATTTAATGAGAATTCACCGATGTTAAAATATCAACATAGTGAACGAAAAGATCAAAACATTTCTTCAGAAAAGTTCCCTCTATAAATTTGAACATGTAATGTATACAGTATACTGAGACTATAAATTTAGGCATCTGTTTCTGCCAAACTTACCTCTGATAAAACTGTTAAGAATTAGTTACAATTGTTTTTCAACTTAGTTATTAGTTTTCGATTGAAGTTATTGTATTAATTAGTTTTAACATACGCATTCACATTGACAAATACTGTATCTCAGTTTCATATTTTTTTTTATGATGAAAATATGTTAGTGATGTTAGAGTTGAAAGATGTAGCTGTCCATTGAAAAATTACTTCTATAATATTCATTTAAATCTTTCTTTTGTGTTTTAGAGTTAAAGGAATTTTTCTTTTTTCGGCCTTTAAAACAGCACACATTTAACATTTCTCTATGTTTTACTTGTAATTATGGTTAGTCGCCACTATCACTTAATGTAACTTTGTGGTGGAGACTTATCAAAGCCTGTTATCTTCACCACTGTCATACTGTTAAGTAGAGTGAAAGCTTTTCACTGACTGCTGGATTCATCCCTGTTCTGTTGACTGTACATACAGTGAGTTAAAAAATAATAATAATAATTAACGGTTTATTGAAAGAGCTTGGCAGCCAGAAGGCTGAAAATATACAGTTCTGCTATAACGCTTGTTTTGACAATGCGAATTGGCTCTAACATGATTTATGAATAGAGGAACGATATTTGTATAACTCGAACGCTTGTTTACTGTAACGGGATTTTTGCTTACTATTTCAACAATTTTGTGGTATTAACTGTGAATATGGTAAAGAAGAATATCTCCAAGAAGCGTTCTGGTGATCGCATTCCCGGTGATGATCGTAAAAGAAAGGCTATAACCCTTGAAGAGAAGCTCGATGTTATCTACCTCAAAATCACCCTTCTCCCCCATCAAGTTATATTCGTATTTTTTCAGGGTAAAGTGTTACATTTACTGTATGATTTCATTATTAGATATGAATGTAACATTTATTTAGACTGCTATCCTTTGTGTTAGGCTAACTACTAAATTTTCTCGATTTCGAGTAGTAATCTGCACCTAACCCTATTTTCTCCATAAGCCCTGTTATTTCTATTATGCGAATTTCTATAGCACAATGTTGTACAAGAACACAACTATCGCGTTATAGCAGAACTGACTGTACGGCTTCCTGTCAGTTCAGTAGGAGTAGCGAGTATCTTTGTTTGTGTTTGTTTCAGTCTTTTTGTTCAAAGTAAAAACGTAGCACCTTTTCCTTTTATTATGAAAATCACGATATATAATCACAATCTATTGGATTTATTTACGGATTAACCAACACAGGGCCTAAGAAAACACACACACACACACACACACCTGGAGAAACGTAAGACATCACTGGCCGTTGCCCTTGTTGACTTCAGGAAGGCTTTTCACCTTGTTGATCACTGCGCTGTAATCAACAAGGCCATTGCACTAGGGCTGCCCACCAATCTGGTCTCATGGCTCACTGATTTCCTCAGTGAGTGTCGTCAGGCAGTCAGGTATCAGGGTTCTGTCTCCACATTCAAACACCTCACCTGCGGTGTTCCCCAGGGGTCCAAGATGCAACACTGTGCTTCCTAATCCTGATCAATGACGCTCTATCGAACACTCCTCACAGGTGGAAGTACGTGGATGACTGCACTGTGGGGGTTACAGTAGACAACACCTCACCGGACTACTCATTGCTACAAGGCACCCTAGACAGGCTACAGGCATGGACTACGGAGAACAAGGTCACCATCAATCACACCAAAGCCGTAGTCATGCACATCAATACCGCCACCACTCCAATGCAAGCTCCAACAGTTACAGTGGGTGCCCATCCTCTCCAGTTAGTGCAGTCTGCCAAACTCCTGGGCGTAACTATAGACCACAAACCGGACTAAATGGCCCATGTAAACAACACAATCAAGGCAGCCTCGTACCGACTCTACATGCTCCGACGACTCAGGTCACTTGGGGCACCCAAGCCAGAGCTGAGGACTATCTACAACACATTTATTCTCCCAAAATTAACATATGCATCACCAGCCTGGTCGTCTTTTCTCAACTCTACCCAACAATGTCAGCTAGAGAAGGTACAGAAGAGGGTCTGCAGAATCTTGCTCGGCGCAGACTACTCCAGCTACAACAACGCTCTCTCCACCCTGGAAATGCCATCCCTCAGTGACCTCCACCACCACACACTATAGCAGGGTTTGGTAGTGGACTACTGCACCATCCTCGTCATCGCCACCTACTGCCACCTGCAGTCCCCCACCCACCTCGTGCAGTCCGCTACTACAGCAAAATTCGGCCCATAAGAGCCCGCACTGATAGATAGAAGAATAGCATCATCCCATCTATTGTTAAAATAATAAACAACTCCTGATTTATGTACTGTACAGCCCTGTAAATGTATTGAACGCATATCATTATGTCTAAATTACATGTAAGTTTGTATACTAATTTCAGCCACCGGCTGCAACTCTATTAATAAACCGTTTATTATTATTATTATTATTATTATTATTATTATTATTATTATTATTATTATTATTATTATTATTGTTGCACACACACACACACTGAGTATGCCCCGACAATTCGCAGACCTCGATTATATATTCGCGGATGACACCTTGGATGTACCCAAGAATGTCTGTGAGTAGTTTTAAAAGTTGCTGGCATTTCCGTTGCCAGGACAGGGAACCATTCGTTATAGAAACAGTAATTTCTTTTATCTGTATTTTGTGTGTGTGTGTGTGTGTGTGTGTGTATGCATGTGTGTACACACACACACACATGCTCGGCGCAGAATACTCCGGCTACGTCAACGCTCTCTCCACCCTGGAAATGCCATCCCTCAGTGACCTCCACCACCAAGCACTTGAAAGGTTTGGCAGCCAACTAATGCACCACCCTCGTCATCGCCGCCACCTGCCACCGGCAGTCCCCCACCCACCTCGCGCAGTCCGCCACTACAACAAAATTCATCCCATAAGAGCCCGCACCGATGGATATAAGAATAGCACCATCCCATCTATTGTTAAAATAATAAACAACTCCTGATTTATGTACTGTACAGCCCTGTAAATGTATTCAAAGCATATTATATCATTATGTCAAAATCAAATGTAAGTCTGTATATTTTCAGCCACCGGCTGCAACTCTATTAATAAACCGTTTATTATTATTATTATTACACACATATACAATACAGGTAAAAGAAATAATTGTCCTAAGGAGAAACACATAAAGGGAATATACATTTCTTTGCACAATAGTAAAAATGCACCTCCCTTCCCTCCTGGTCAGCAAATGATATTCGTGGATTTGGCTATTAGCGGCCATTTTGAGACGCAAACCCCTGTGTATTTTAAGGGCATGCTGTGTGTGTGTGTGTGTGAGAGACAATATTCATTAATTTGGAGAACTGTCAGTTTAATAATATTGATGATCTCAAGTTAAAAATATTATGTTTGTCGTAGATGATGTAATATTTCTCTCTTGATTCACAGCTTAATGTCATCATTGTGGTTTTTACTGTGTCGCTGCTTACCTTTTATATTACGTAACACATGATTTTTTATTTTTTTATATTGACCCTCTTATAATCCTGAATTTGATCAGCTGTCTTTTATCCGGGAACCCGTCAGGTATGAGCTGCACTTCACTGTGTCTGACAGAGTATGGGGACAGACGAACGTACCGGCCAATGTAACTGTGGCTGTGAGGTATTTGTCACCCGAAGCTCTGACTCACGCCGTCCCCGTCACTCTCATGCCCACAACACCAGCAGCTCTCACCGCTGGATGGACACCTTCGGTAATACAGACTTTAAACAGCTTGTTTGTATTTTTATTAGGAGTTACGTATTTGTCTCTATGCAGTTTCTTAACAAATACTCAGATAATAGTACAGTATGCCTCACAAATGTTACACCTTTTGACTGTTTTTTCTTACATCCCTATTTCTTCTCTCTTCATTTATGTGCAGCATCAGACCTGTAATATTTTCATGTCTTGGTTGTTTGCTAATTTGATTAAAAACCAGAGTAAAACACTTTACTGTTTCTATAAGGCAGTGAGGTGTGCAAGTGGTTGCTGCCCAAAATGGTTGGATTATTTTTGAGGTTGCCAGTCAGCATGGATGAAAGCCTCAGCAAATTGATACTAGTTTTAAATAGAGATTAGATTAATGACAAGGGTTGTCATGAAGTAAAGTTTGTTCAGAACCTTAATTAAGGACCTTGAAAAAATAAAAATCTCTGTAGATATAGCATCAAAAACTCAACCAGATATAAAATGGTTTCATTACTACCCCTGTTTTATTCTCCATGCACTATGTACTATCAGGAGGGTTACTGTAGAGCTATGTTTATAATCGGGACCCCTGATCAGCGCAGCTGACTCATCAGAGACTAGAGGTCTCTTGTGGCTGAACTAACACTCAGGGAAATTGAACTTGAGAGATAGGTTTGTATCCTAACCTAATGTAAGCAGAGAGAACATTATTTCTGCGGACCTTAAGTCCACGTCGATGATACTTGTGTGGATAAGGAAGAAAGTGATCATAGTCTTGGATGGATATATTTTCAACCCGTTCATCATCCTAGAGATGGATTGTAGGGAGAAGAGCAGCTGAACGTATTCTCTTTCAGTAGGTCATGCTGGGCTTATATTTAGGCCTAAAAGATCCTGATTGAACAGCCATAATTTTGAGAATCAGTTATTGATTAATCTTAATAGAAATATTTACAAATACAGTAGACATGTGGATTTATTTTAATATTTGAGACAAATAATAATTTTGTTGTTACTTATTACTTTCAATATTTGAATACTTTAAGAATGATACTTTTTTTACTTCTACTTGAGTACAATAACATTTGGATAATTTTACTTCTACTTGAGTAGCATTTTGCCAATGTAACAATGCTTTTACTTAAGTAACAACGTCCAATACTTTTACAACTCTGGTCATGACATAGTGCAAAGTGTGTTTTCGTGGCTGGGGTTCACAACAATATCAGAATCCTCCAAGCTGTATTGCCCCTCAGAATGGTATCCAGAAACGTAAACCTGAATGTGAGGAAAAATATGGCTCATAAGAGAATGTTTTATCACCCTCCATGATAAATAGCTTTTTCATAGGGTCTACTGCATGTAACCTTGGCTTGATCCCTACAATGGATGACATGATGGGTGTATGACTGACATAATTATGAGTGACACAATTAATATAAAAGTGTGTCTCGTGACCATATTTAATAGTAGTTGCACTCGTATAGGTAACCATAAATGTTGCCTACTTAGTATTATATGAACAGTACACTCGGTGATACCGCGGAATCTGTGGAGGTAGCGTCGCCCTTGCTATGGTGAACATGGTGAACAGGGAATAGAGATGTAGATATCTCCTTTAGCTGGAACAATTGGTGCAGAGAACTTCCGGAAATAAGAGATTTCCGGGTAACGAGACGACTCTCTCAAAGCCGGAAGAAAATCCCTCACCCCTGGAATTTTCCGGGTAACAGAATTTTTTTTTTCGAAAGTTCCAGAAATTGTCCATTACATCCATCTTTCAAACCTGGAAAAATATCCCCCATCCCTGCAATTTTCTGGGTACTGGAAAAATTTTCTCAGAATTTCTGGAAAATGCTCCTGATTTTCATCTCTCAAACCCGGAGAAAACTCCCTCGTCCCCAGAATTTTCCGGGTATCGGGAATATTTTCTCAGAATTTAACGAAAAATTTGCCCCCAGGAAAATCTTTCCCACAGCCGGGATTTTCCTGAAAATTCCGGCCTTGGGAACAATTTTCCGAGAAAATTTCGGCTAACAGAAATATTATTGGACAGCATGCACTGACAATTTGCGGATGACACCCTGGATGTACCCAAGAATGCCTGCGGGTAGTTTTAAAGTTGCCAGCATTTTCGGGATCAGGACAGGGAGACATTTGTTCTAGAGACAGTAATTTTAACGAGGAAAAATTGCTGTATGGCAACCCAACTAACAAAACTTTAATAACAAAGTATGGAGTTAACTTGAGGGTAAACTCTCACATTTTTTCTACATTTTGATGTAGAAAAAATGTGAGTACCCTCAAGTTAACTCCATGTGTTGTTATTCAAGTTAAGTTAACTTTAATAACAAAGCACGGAGTGGACTTGAGGGTAGACTCACATTTTTTTTCTACATTTTGTGTTCTTGTTTCTGATTATTATTTATGAGAGGATTTTCCCATTACTGTACAGTATTATTTATTTATGTGTGTGTGTCTGTGTGTGTGTTTTTTTTTTTACAGGTAAAAGAAATAATTGTCCTAATGACAAACACATAAAGGGAATAAACATTTCTTTGCATATGATTAAGAATGACCCCCCTCCCCTGTCAGCATATGATATTTGTGGCCATTTTGAGACCCAAACCCCTGCAAATTTTAAGGGCATGCTGTAAATGCAAATGGCGACTGTGGTAAACTTTTATTTGGCTTTTATTTACTGCTTTGGCAGTACAGTACAGTATTTTTATTATTTATTTATTTATTTATTGCTATTACAATATTTTTATTTATTCCTCATATTTCCTGGTACTGTATATATTCTTTTAAGAAAACTATGGCTACAGGAGGAAAATACACACAAAAGTTTTTTCCTAAATACTCCCTTCTAAAATGGGGGTGCATCTTATATGGCGGAGCGTCTTATATGCTGTAAAATACAGTATGTCAAATAATGTAAAAGTGATTGAGTAAATTTTTTCGTGAATTTATTAACAAAACCATGACATCCTTCCCTAGTCCTTATTGAGAAATGGAAGTACCAGAGCTCGATTGTTGAACTGCGAGGGTGCTTGTTTGTGTGTGTGTGTGTGTGTAGGGAGGGAGGGTGGAGATGGCTGGACAGCGGACCCACTGTCCAGTAAGGGTGGGCGGACTTTGCACCATCCACCTTGACTGTAGCGAGAACTTCAGTCCGGGACAGTACCTCACCAGCCCTTGAAATAACAGGTGAAGCTGAAGGCATATTCGGAATCAAATGTTTCAACTTGATGGGAGAATCTGTAGATATATTATTTATTGAAATTTTATCTAAATTGACAGTATTCCTGACATGAAGTAAAGCACACTTCCTGGGATGTAGTAGGTCAAGCCCAGATACTCTGTTGTGGTTGTCTCTCACAGCTCATTTAATTGTTTCCTTGGTCATGTAGTGAGATTTCTTACCCCAACCTTCAATTTTTGTCTTTAATACACAGCTCATTATTCTTATACAGTAGTTTGCTGCAATTTGTAATGTTTTAGAATGGTGGTGGTGGTCTGGGCACTCTGATGGAGGCCGTAAAGAAAGTAGTGGGGAATGCAGCTGAAGCCGTGGAGGTGGTCAGTGTCTATGGTCTTCACACATTCCCTCAACCCGCTGCTGCTGATATCATCCTGACCACTCAAGACTCACCATCTCCAATACCTTTTGCAAGTGTATGGATAAGCGTGAAACAAACGGGCAGAAGCTTCATGGACCCAGTCAAGTTACATGGGATGTTGGCACTTCACCTGCAACATGTAAGTATCAACTGAGTTTCAACTCAGGTTCATTGTAAAATAAACTAATGAAAGCTACAGTAAGTCCTCGCTTAATGTCGAGTTAAGTTCCTGAAAATGCGACGTTATACGAAACAACGTTAAGCGGATCAATTTTCTGCATAAGAAATAGAAAAAATACGTGCGTTACGTTCCCCAGTCTCCCTTTGCCCCATGAAATACATTACATATACAGAAATTCAGTGGCATTTTTATAGAAAATAGTATATATATAAATAAATTAATCATTTTGTATTGTACTCACTGATGGATGGAGGTGGTGCAGCGAGTGTGTGGTGGGTAGTGGATTGGAGGAGGGTGGTGAGTCACTGAGACCCAGCTGGTGGCTCCTCCTCCCGGTTTAAAACCTCCATTTTCGTAGCAAGGCTAATGGTCTTACGCTGCTTCTTCACAACACTAGCATCAGTAGCACTTGATGGGTGCTTGGAAGCCATTTTGAATAGTTAGAGTACAGTATTAAAAGCAAAAACACTTAAACACACATGAACGTTGTGGAATCCTAACAGAGACTGGCTTGGCGTCGCTTGGGGACGCTGTGACATTCCGTGAGTGAGAGGTAGCGCACCTAGAGAGGGTGATGTGCCATAAAAATTAGTCCGTGACAACGCAAAACGACGTTGTATTGAGTCATGGGGACGTTAAACGAATTTTTGGTACAGTAGAACGTCGATTTAAAGCAATTCAATTTTAGATCATTGATTTAAAGCGACACCCACAATTAAGGACAATGTTTTGATTTAAAATGAATCTTTCCTATTTTGCGCGAGTCAATCTGGTGCATCATATTTTAAAATTCACTCCTAATGTTTCTCTGGGCACACTACACTGTCCTAAGGGCAAAGCTGTACTGTACATGTACAGTACTCAAAATAATGTACTAAAAGTTTACTAAAATTTTTGTCTAGTGCAAACTAAAGCATGATTATATTCAAATTAATCTATCTTATAAGAATTCCAGCAATGTAAATTATATTTTCCCCGGTTACTTCCGTGACATTTTATAAAAAAAAAAAAAAAAACTCAATCTAATGGACATAAATAAACAAATAAATACTTCACTAGACCTTCGGCACAACTGTCAAACATGTCACTGTCACCTTCCCCCATCTTCCCAGCCAGGGTTGGGTGGTTATGGGCTTACAGTTTTTATCTTATATAATATCACAGTCTAAAGTTAGGAGAATATGATTTGCATTGCTAGAATCCTTGCAAGACAGCAAATA
Organism: Homarus americanus; assembly: GCF_018991925.1. NCBI lineage: Eukaryota > Metazoa > Arthropoda > Malacostraca > Decapoda > Nephropidae > Homarus > Homarus americanus. The sequence continues at coordinate 67,877 of NW_024735130.1, forward strand.
ATTTGAATATAAACGTCATATATTTTGTACAAGAGATAAACAATTTTGCCCTTTGTAATATAATTAGTTAAAACTAAAATTTGTATGTCTAATGTGAACTATAGCATGTATATATTCAAACTAATTGCTATTTTATAAGAATTCCAGCAATGTTAATTATATTCTCCCATGTCAGTTCAGTTACATTTTATAAGAGAAAAACTTAGTCACTCTTAAGGACAGATAAATAAATAAGCACTAGACCTTGGCATCAACTGTCAAATATATCACCTCACCTCCCTCCTCCTCCCCCCATCTTCCCAGCCAGTAAACAGACCATTTCGCATCACTTAAATTTAGCTGTGTTGATTTATGAGTGTTTGTTTTCACATAATACTACAAAAAAACAATGTTTTGTTTATTCTAGGAGATGGGCTGAGGTGCATCTGGGTAGACTCTGTTTTTTTAGTATTTTGTGTTTCTCTCAAGTACCAAACTAAATTATTCCATTGAAACAACACTTTGATTTAGTGCGAATTCGGTTTAAAGCGACCTCTCTTGGAACGTATCTCGCATTATGTCGACTTTCTACTGTATCTAAAGATGACATAGTAACGAAACAACGTTAAGTAGGGCGACATTGTACGAGGACTTACTGTACTATGATTTACACATTAGTCAAAAGAACTAGTCAGCATTTTATGGCATACAAAGGAAGTATGAGATGTATTGTTGAGATTGTACCTTGGGCTGAACCTACCGACACCCAGATGGGTTGAAAGATGTAACATTGTTTGCTTAAAAGATGCTCATAACTTCACTCAGCAACTCAGGATTGAAACCCAATAGTTGCTTTGAAAACCAGTGAGGAATGATGAAGCTTTAGTTAGAATTCATTGCTTCTATACGCAAAACAACCATATGGGGTACCTATAAATGCTTATGCTATCAACATTTACTATATGTAGTGGAAAATAGCAGGTAGTACATGTGTTAAGTTTTAACTTTTTTTCTAAAGTATCAATTATACAATTCACGATCTGGAATTAATTTAAACTACACAAGATATTTACCAAGTTCTGTTACTAGTTAGGGATGGTGATTTATGTTTACGCTCAGTTAGTTAACACTACTGCTTGTCGTGCCACCTTTCATTAATTGATAAGCTTAACGCATAGATAATGAAAGTGAAACCATTTTCCGTGTCATAACGAATACTAAATACGGTACATACGTCACTATAACGAGTTTCACAGTATGTGTATTCCTGGTACAGTACACACAGTATGTGTATTCCTGGTACAGTACATACAGTATGTGTATTCCTGGCACAGTACATACAGTGCCTATGTGTATTCCTGGTACAGTACATACAGTATGTGTATTCCTGGTACAGTACATACAGTGCCTATGTGTATTCCTGGTACAGTACATACAGTATGTGTATTCCTGGCACAGTACGATACATACAGTATGTGTATTCCTGGTACAGTACATACAGTATGTGTATTCCTGGCACAGTACAATACATACAGTAACTTACCCGGTACATTGCTGGAATTCTTGAATGCTAGTGATTAATTTGAGTACAAACATCCCAAATTTGCACTAGACATAAAATTTTTAGTAATTAACCGAGTACATTTGAGTACAGGTTTGTCCTTAGGTCAATTAATTATTTGATTTTTTGTGACAGTATGTATTTAGGAAGGTCTGTGCATGTAAATGAGTAAAAATAAATGAAGAAAGTTGCCTATATCTACCCGAAAATACGAGTTGAAAAACAACCATAACACCTCACAGCTTGGCCCAGTAGCCTGGTCGTTACAGTGACAAGTCTAACCTGGCTACAATGCCATGATTAATCACTATTACGCATTATTATATCAGTAAACATTATTAATAACATTAAATCCAGTGAAATATGGCAGGGAGGGAGGGAAGTTAAGTGTAGACGACACTCGGCTAACAGTCACTCGACTCCCAAACAATTGACGAACCAATACCATACGTGTCACACAGAAGCAACACGGTCCAGTTTTTTTTTTTAAATTCTACCTTATCTTGTATCAATATGGACTGGTGTTTATGCTTGACACCACCACTGACACTTGCACCTTTCTTAGAAGCCACAAGTGATCGTGGGCCCTTCGTGCCCGGTTCGCTGTCCAGCTGACAGCGACATCGTTTTCCAGCGTAAATAAAATGGTTAATTAATGCCTTCCTAAAAAAAACATCGACATGGGACCAGGTTTGTTCCACTCTACGAATTTTGTGCGATTTTTCCACCAAGTTTCATGAAAAACGATTGTGCCGTGGCTGCCCAGAACACACAGACAGACACACGGCTTAGAATAATTAGTTAAAGAAATATTCGCCATCAGGAGAAGTTAAAATCATAAAAAAAAAGAAAAAAAAAGAAAGAAATTATGAATCACCGATGATCATTCCAAGATAAATTATATTATGAAGAGAAGTGACCTTGATTCTGGTTAGCTTAGTCACCATCTGCTTAAGTCATCACCTGTGTTAAGTCATCTTAGTCATCATCTACGTAAGTCAGTTTTAGGCCCATCTCACATGACTGACTGACCGACCGACTGACCATCAATGTTCTTTCCGCGCGAGGGTGTTAGTTTTCAATGCGTCTTATTATTTACGCTGGTGGATGTAAGACCTCCTACCCTCACTGACGCAGCTATGGTCAATTTGGTGTTATTCTTGTTTATAAATGCCTTCTAATCTGTCTCGAGTCTATCCTTCCTGTCTGTTGCCATCCCAACTGTCTGTTCATCTTCGTGGTGTGTGAATGTAAGCCCGTCTGCACTCTTTGTGTCGTCAAATCTGTCTGTCTTATCCGTTGTTGGCGTGTGTCTGTCTGTTTGTCAACCTGTCTGTCTGTCTGTCTGTCTGTCATGTTAGTTGCCATATTGTCTATTTGTACATGTATGAATCTGTCTATTTTTGTCAACCTCCTGTCTGTTTCACTGTCTATATTTACCCTGTGTCTATTGTAGTCATGTTTGTCTGTCTGTATGTATGTGTCTGTCTTATATGTTGTCTTTGTCTTTCATAAGTCTGTGTGTCCTTGACTCTCTCTCTCTCTCTCTCCCTCCCTCCCTCCCTCCCTCCCTTGTTCCATCTTATTATCCAAGTTCCTCATCTTTCCTTTCCCTGTCTTCCTTCCCATTCTGTTTATCTTGTGTCTCTTTCTTCTTTATGTTTTATCTCATTATTCTTACTCTTTTTACCTTCATTTACCCGACTAATTTCTACATGTTATCATCCAAATACTTGTTCTGATTTTTTTGTTTTACTTATCGCTGTCCTTCCTTTGTCTCATTCTCTAGTTTCTCTACTATCCTTCTATACCATTGTTATTCTGTCCTTCCATCCCTCCATTCATACCTCCACCTCTCACTATCCCTCTCTCCCATCTCCTTTCCTCGATCGCCTCTTAAGGATAATAATGCTTCAGTCTCTCTTCTTCTCCTTCTCTTCTCCCTTTCTATCTTCTCCATGCATTCCTGTTATTATCTTTTTATCTCTTCTCCTTTTCCATGTACAGTCAGCCACAGGAATAAGTATACACTGTAGCTGTAAGGTCCGAAAATGGTCTGCTAACGTTGAAACTGCGCATCCACACGCATGATGATTCTGATTCTCTAACGATTTTCTGTTTCCCCTTCTTTATTCTATTTACTCATCTTCCTTCCTTTACTAATCCAAACAACATTAAAAATAGAAGTAGGCTCAGAGAAAAAGTGGGGGGGAGGAGGAGGGAGCCGTACAATAACTGCAATCGTGGGCTGACAACATACAGCGAATGAGGGTGCACCAAGTCCGTAGACTTGCATCGTTTTCCATCGTAAATAAAATGGTTAATTAATGCCTTCCTAAAGAAACCATCGACACGGGACCAGGTTTGTTCCACTCTAAGATTTTTCCACCAAGTTTGATGAAAAACGATTGGGCCTTGGCTGCCCAGAACAGACACACACACGGCTATTCCTATAGTATATTAGATACCTAGGGTTAAATGTAAGCAAAATAACCTAAGAATCGCACAAAATCGATGGATTACCACCAGCAATTGCAGTGTAAACAATTAAGTGAGCGGGCGTCACACACAACGCCATCTTTGGCTGCCCAGTAAACTAATCTGGCAGTCATGGGAATTTCAAGTGCCCTCTCATAATTTTGTCCGGACTAAACGAGGTGCCAGACCATTAGTTCTAGGAAAATCGGTGGTGTACCTGGATTATATTATCTCTATTTTTAACCCACATTAGAGTACAGTCAACCCTCACTTTACGCGGTTAATGTAACCCGCAGGGTCCCGCGGAAAGTGAGGAACGCGTAAAGTGAATAACATAACATATGGGATTAATTGAAATAGAGTCCGGGCCGACCCCCCAAACTCCACTTTTTGACGACACACAACTATGTTGTAGTAAAAATTTTATCTTAACTTTATGATGGTATGAAAAAACAAGTAATATAGAAGAGGTTAGGTTAGGAAAAATAAAGGTTAACATAGGAAAAATAAAGGTTAGGTTAGGAAAACTAAAAGTTATGTGGGACACTTACGTTAGTAGAAGAGATGGGTCGGCATATGGGGATGGAGGCTGGTTCCGAGGCAGAGGGCAGATTACTGGCCCTCAGGTGAATCACCATTACTAGGTGAATCACCATCACTGTCACTTACAGTTGTCAGGGCTTCCCTGACAAATCCCTCAAAGTCATCTTCACTGTCACTATCACTGGCTTAGGCTGGCTGTGGTGGGTTGCGGGCGAAGAAATCTGTTATGCTTTGCTGACGGCTGGTGTTGATGTTGTTGTGATACACCTTGATGTAGGGCTCCATAGTCTGCAACAGCTGGGTAGTGAAGATTTCATACCTGTTTGCGTCAGGGTCGTCGGAAAGGAGGAGCTTGGCTTTCTCGATACACTCGATGGCACCCCTAACATTACTATGGGATAAGTGTTGTTCTTCTTGGGATGACGCACCACCTGCCTCTTCACTGACATCGTCATCATGATCATCATCTACCATCTCCTCGGTAGTCACATCAGGTTCCATTATCACCTCCAGGATGTCGTCGTTGGTGGTTTCGGAGAAGCCTGTAACTGTAACAGTCTGCGCAGCTTCTCTGGCAAGGTCCACTGCTACTGCAACAGTCTGAACCTCACCAGTCACAGATTGACTCCTCCTCTCACCTGGTATTCCATGCAACACATGTCTCCATGCGTGACGAATTGTAGCAATAGACAGCTGATCCCATGACTCCACCAAGAAGTCCACAGCTTTCTTGATGTTAAATACTCTCCAGAATTGTTTGAACAGTATTTTTTGCTGTGCCAACTGTTGATCCTCATCTTCATCTTGCTATCGGTGGTGGTGTCACTCAGGTTGCGCAACTCTTCCCTGGTGTTGGTGTAGTCGTTCAGGAGTTTGAATTTTTTCGTAGAGAATGCAGCTTTTACATTACAGATTAACTCTTGGTCCATGGGCTGTAATATAGACGTAGTGTTGGGAGGAAGGAAGACCACTTTTACGTTGGGGTGACGATCTAACAGTAGGGGCGAGTGTCCTGGTGCGTTGTCCAGCAGCAACAAAATCTTGAATGGCACATTCTGTTGCTCACAGAATTTCTTTACATCGGGAACAAAACAGTCATCAAACCAGGAGAGGGACAGTGTAGAGAACATCCACGCCTTACGTGCGGTCAGCCAGTGGACATTTAGCTTGGTCATGTCCATGGTTTTGTAGGCGTGCGGCTTGCGTGCTGTGTGGATCACCGATAACTTGAGCTTACTGGTACCGGAGGCATTGGTGGTAAACAGGACGGTGATGCGTTCCTTCTGCATCTTCCGGCCCCGAATCTTGCTGGCATTCTTTACAACGAAGAACTTGGAAGGTAGCTTTTTCCAGAAAAGACCAGATTCATCCATGTTAAACACCTGGTCGTCGGTGTACTGTCCTTCCTCCATAATCTCACGTAAAAACGGAGGAAACTCCCTCGCCGCAGCACGGTCAGCACTAGCTTCTTCACCACCAATGTTTATATTGGTGATCTTGTTCCGGATCTTAAACCTCTGTAACCACCCAGAGGAAGCATTAAAGGGTTTGGGCTCTGTAATTCCCATCTTTCGTGCCACTGTGATGTACAGTTCACGTGCATAGTCCTTAACAGAGCGCGTGTCGACCGCCATGTTCCGTCGCGCCTGACGCACCAAGTACCTCACAAGTAATTTTTCTGTCTTGAGAAGCACCTGGTTGTGAAAATACTTGATCATAGAAGCACCTGTAGACTTTGTGATCTTCATGTGCTCCTTTATCTTGGCTGCATCCTTCTTTATTGTTCGAATCGTAGATTCATTCACACCATACTGGCGCGCCAAATCAACCTGCCTTGTTCCTTTCTCCAACTCTTGGATGATGGTATACTTCACCTCGTAGCTTAAGGAACGTCGTGTCTTCTTTGGCTTAGTGCCGCTGGGTCCAGGTAAGGAAAGGTTTCTCTCTGGGGGTGGTGGTCCGGCAGAAGCCATTTTAGAGAACAATGGATGCACGTTTACACGGTCTGGCGTGGAGGGATGAAACTGGCTCGGCTAGGTCAAGGATCATCTTTCCTCCCTCCCTCCCTCCCCCGGGTGGACACGTCATAATACTTTAAGCCAATTACAGCTAGCAGCAGAGGGGGGTAGGGATGCATGGCCAATCACAGTCCGATACGTCATATGACGTCAGTGATAACGCAACAAAGACACACACTGCGGAACCTTACCGCGCGGCTTGCCCAAGCGGAGGGAGGAGGAGGGAGAGGCGAGAGCACAGGCAGGCAGGCAGGCGGGTGGGGCGAATCTAAAAATAGCGTCGCGCCGGACACTCTCCGCGTAATGGGGTTCACGCACCGCGTAATGTGAGCCCGTTAGGTTCTGGCAAGGCACCGCGTTAACATGGAAACACGGAATGTGGGACCGCGTAAAGTGAGGGTTGACTGTATTGTAATGATTTTTCCACAACTTTTATACCATTACTGTTGACTTTTAGTAGTTGTATTCACTATATGCGGATTCCCATTATGCTGTGTTGCCGCAGAACGCAACCATAGCATAAAGTGGGGGTCAGGTGTATATTATTCATTGTTCTGTGAGAACATTCATTGCAGTAGACACGGACAGAAACATTGTACTGCTGCAATTTTCGCGTGTCTTAGAATTATTCCTACAGACTTTGAACCATCTCAGTTACTGTAGTAATATACTGTTAACATTTTCACATACAGTGAGTTCTGCTATAACGCGTGTTTTGATAACGCGAATTTGCTCTAACGCGATTTTTGAATTAGGAACGATATTTGTATAACGCGAACGCTTGTTTGCTATAATGCGATTTTTGCTTACTATTTCTCCAATTTTGTGGTATTAACTGTGAATATGGTAAAGAAGAATATCTCCAAGAAGCGTTCTGGTGATAGAATTCCCGGTGATGATCGTAAAAGAAAGGATATAACACTTGAAGAGAAGCTCGATTTTATCAACCTCAAAATCACCCTTCTCCCCCATCAAGTTACATTCATATTTTTTCAAGGTAAAGTGTTACATTTACTGTATGATTTCATTATTAGATATGAATGTAACATTTATTTAGACTGTGCTATCCTTTGTGTTAGGCTAACTACTAAATTTTTTCGATTTCGAGTAATCTGCACCTAACCCTATTTTCTCCATAAGCCCTGTTATTTCTATTATGCGATTTTCTATAACACGATATTTTACAAGAACACAATTATCTGGTAGCCAGATATTTATTAACTATCACACTTGTTCCCTTAGCTGGAGAAGCTGATGAAACTTCGGGTGGCTCTGGAGGATACACGCGCCATGGAGGAGGAGAATGGGAAGGTATCATCTGGCTCGTCCATCTCATACACATCCGACACACAAGTTCCACATAACCCTTCATCTGTTGCGTCCCTGGCATCTATGGCACTCCCACTCCAAGTAAGTCCACTCATTGTCCCTTTCTGGGAATCTCCGCAGGAAAAAGGGTGACATCTTCCTCAGAAAATACCAATAATGGTGGATTATTGGAAACTGAAATCAGCTCACTAATTCTCATACCTGTTGATATTGCTAGAAGGAAGGCTGCCTTCTGGAGCACTCTGTCCCGGTTCAGATTTATATTGTAATTAGGCCCCATATGAAATTTAGTAGCTTTATCTAGAGACCAAGGTGGGATTCTCTTAGGCCGAGGGAGTCTCTGAATGAAAAAGGACAATCTGAGCATTTGATAAATTCTTGGATTCAAAGTAATATTAAAACCTCATGCCAGAGGGTCAACCAATGCTGATTTATAAGATGCAATTGTCGATCCTTGAAGGCCTTTAACTCTGAACAGAAATTCTAAAAATTGTAACGCAACTGTTTCCGATAATGAATCTGGAGTTGTTAACTAGATAAATTGTTGAAAAAGATTCCAAGCTTTCTCATATTGAATAGAAGTTTGGGTCTATGACCTGCTAATACTTGGTTAGCTATATTGGAATTACCCAACACCCTATTTAAACTTTTTTTTTGAGAAACTCCAAGTGTGAAGTGCCAAGGATATCTCGAACTGAGAATGTAGTACCTGGTCTAGACATCCTTGTTGCAATTCTAGAGGATTCGGGCACCAGTCCAGTAGATCCAGGCACCAAGGTTGTAGGATCCAATATGGTGCAATTAAGAGGACTTTGCCTCGGAAGGATCTGAGTTTGTGAACCACTTTGGGCAATATTTTCACAGGTGGAAATAGATAGATTAAATTCCAAAGGTTCCAATCTAAGAGGAGGGCATTTCCTAAAAGATTTGACCTTTCCAGAGATGCATAAATTGGCATCTTGTGATTTGTTAGGGAGGCAAACAGATCTATCTATGGAGTTCCAAACTTCTTCACTAGACTCTTGAACTCCGATACCTTTAGGGACCATTCTGTTTCTATCGATTCTGGCCGGAGACGGGACAGCGCATCTGCCCAATTGTTTTGCACTCCCGGTATATAAGTTGCTTTGAGGTAAAGTGTTTGTGTTGCACAAATACTGAAAAAAATTTCTGATAGTTGTAGAAGGGGGCCAAGACCTTGTTGACCCTTGATGATTGAGACAAAACACTGCCGTTTAGTTGTCCATGGCAAACAGGATCATCATATTTTGTAAATTTGGGTTTGCCGACAAAAAGAATAGGACCACTGCTGATTCTTTTATATTTATGTGTTTGTCCCAAAGGAAGTTGCTCCACTTCCCTTGATTGAATTCCCCTTTTGAAGAATGGTATCCGCATCCTATTTTGGACGAATCCGTACAAACGACCAAACCTGTTTGAGGTGGAACCCAAGGAGAGAGACCGATTAGATTGTCCCAGTTTGTCCACCATAACAGATGATTCTTTATCTGAATAGGGAGAAAAGAAGCAACGTTTCTGTTTCTGCGAAGCAACTTCGAGCCCAGATGAGATAGTTGCTTTTTCCTTAACTTTCCCAATGGAACCACTATTGTGGCAAAATTCAACAGACCCAGAAGTTTTACCCAATCGTGCCATGAAACCTTGTGCTTTACACAAAAGGCTTCTACTTTGTTTATCAAATCTGTTACTTTTGTTCCTGGTAAACTGACTGGCTGCTGATTTGTATCCCAGTGGAGACCTAACCAATCCAACTTTTGATATGGTATTAAATTTGATTTGACCTGGTTTATCTTTAAACCAAGGTTTTGAAATAGTACTAGTGTACATTGGGTCGCCCTTTGACAACCTTCGAAAGAGTTTTCCATTATCAGCCAATCGTCTAGATAAGCGAAGGTTCTTATGCCCTCCTTTGCAAGGATCTTTCTGGGAATTTTTGCCAGTTTTGTAAAGACTTTTGGTGCAATTGTCAGACCGATTGGCATCACTGTGAATTGATAACTTAATTCCCCTACTTTGAACACCAGAAATTTTCTGTACCTGGGAGCAACAGGAACGTGATAATAGGCATCTTTGTAAGTGAACATCTTGAAACTTCTTTTGGGAATAAGTTTGTTTAGGATTGAAAGATCCAAAATCCACCTTAATTTGTCGCTGCCTTTCTTGGGGACTGGGAATAGGCGAGACATGAAACATTTCTCTGACTGCAACGGTTCTATGACACCTCTGTTTAGTAGTTGACTTACAAATTTTGTAAGTAATGGGGTTGGTTTTTGACCCGTCTTTGGGGATGCTAGGGGAGGGCGCCTCAACGAAGTCCATGTGAGACCCCCTTTGATTGTCTTGTAAGCCCATATGGAAGAAGTCCATCTATTCTCCCAACCCCCTAGATGACCCAGCTGTCTGGCTTCATTGGAAGGGGGAAGCTGCTTTGGTGGTGGAATAAGGTCTCCTTCCGTTTCTGAACAAACGGCCACCTCTATTACTTCTTTGATTATTTCCTCCTCTAAAATTTCCCCTAGGTTGATAACTGACCAGGGCAGCTGGTCCTGTTCCCCTGTAAAACCTTCCTCTCCTAGGTTTCTGAAAGGTCTGGGGACATTAATATTAATAGTATTATCCAAAGATGATCTATAATATAATTAATCAATGATTGCTCACCAAACAAAGCAGGAGAAAGAGAAGAACGTAGCAACAAATAAGCGCTACCACTTAAGCATTATTTGTTGCTTGTTTCCTTAGCTGGACTTTCAATCTTAGGGCTTTCAACAAATGATCTAAAAATGAGTTGTACAGGGAATATGGGATTCCTTGTAGAGCAGCAGCAAAACATTTGTCCACTTCTGAATTTTCTTCATAGTCCAGCACAAACTTAGTTAATAACTGACACATCACAATTGCAGACCAAACATATGCTGCCAATTTCCTAATTTTTTATTTTTCAAGCAGCAGTGCAGGGGCAACTGGTTTCAAATTTTTTTCATAACTTATATCAACATATTTTGAAGCCGACAAATATTGGGAGAGATCATATAAAGAACTCTTTTCGTCATTAAATTGGAACTTCAAAAAACTAAACTTGTGAGCATTCCTGTCTGCGGGAATGAATGTTAAGTCTTTCAATAAATTAGCCCAGACTTCGTCTATTTCAGAGATCATCTTTGGGCAAATATCAGGCCAAGAAAGTGTAGTATCACCCTCCAAAAACAAAGAATGATGACCCAAAGTTGCTTGTCCTTCCTCTCTTTTTGTAGTTGCTGAGATATCAGGAAACTTAGAGACATTTTTATAAAATATCTTGAATAAGGAATCCACAGATTCAGATGGATTAGTGAACAAAGAAGACTTAGCTCTTACCAATGTTATCCATGGCCTGTTACAATCAACCTTACACTCAATATTATCCAGCAGCTACTTGTCAGTCGACAGCAGCCTGTTTCCACTCGCAGTAACCAACACTTGCCCCAGGTGGAAGTAGTTGCCAAGATGTGGAAAGGATGAAGTCAGTCTCAACAGAGCTCAGGTATATAGGGTATTTTAAGGATTATTATTATTATTATTATTTCCTTCCCCTTTTTCTCTCCTTCACAGGTAGTGGACACCAACTCCACCTCCTTGGTGACTCCTCGACTGACACGAGCTCAAGAGTGCCATGCCCACAAGCGTCACGACGATGAAACTTGCACCACAACCTCCTGCCTTAATGGTGGCCGCTGCATTAGGACAGACATCGGGAACAGGTAATAAAAAGAAAACTGTAAAAAAATATTTTAAATGCAGAAAATTGTAAAAACTAGACAGATAACAAAATTTTACTACTGGTAGATGAGTACTAATGTTATTTCTCAGGATTTATGTATTCTGCTGGGATCAAAGGAAAGCTTGCACGCATTTCTATGTGAGCGCACGTCTCATGGACTTCCTTTCAATATATCATCACTAATTTTGTTTTGATCTTCATGGGTCCTTTAGAAAACTATGCTATATCAAATATGGTGTCTTAATCCTAAGGCAACTGTTGAATTGCAATGTAAAAGAAAGTAAAGCGAATCTCTGAGCTGTGATTGGTCTATGTATTTAACGCAGTTGGTCCCACCTGCTGGAATAAAAGCGGTTGCCTGTAAGTTTATAAGATACCCGCTAACAGCGATTTTCCGTGGCAACTCAGGATCCTGTTTAAGTCCACGTATATTTTACAATAATTTTGAGGAAGAGTACTAGTGAACATGTACTCAGTGTGCCAAGATTAGACTTAACACTTTATGCACATAGTACATGGTGTAAATGTTGTTTTGATTTTCAACCTGCCAGGATCACATAGACTTAGAAAAGTGTACATATCTTTAGAGAGATTTTAGGGTGGGCCAGACGACATTCCACTACCCCATCTCATAGGAGGCACACGCTCTCTTGTTTGACTTTTTCTCAACTCTTCCTGGCTCTTACATCCATCTGGTTAAAATTTTAATGAATCTCAGTCTACTGTCTGCATTTCAATTTATAGATTGAACAGTCAATGCAGTTGTCTGAATGATATTACCATAGCTTAGGAACTGCGGCACATGTGTTTCTGACTATATTGGATATTCTGTGGCAGAAAAACCCTCCAATGAGGTATGTCACAATTAAGTCAGTGTATCACTTGCCTCACCGGAGGTGTTGACAAACAAAAGGAAGGTCATCAGATATTCTTCACATAAACTTGAGGGTTTACTTTATGGTGGAATATTATGTCACATCAATCCATTACTTGAAGTTCGATCTTGCCTTCATAACCAATACATTTCTTAGTTTTAGTTTTTCGAGCACCTTTAGGGAGCTGTTTAATTTACTTCTGAATTAAGTTACTTAGAGGATGTGCTACGAATCATGGTATAGTACTTATCTATAAATTATAAATATATGAGACTCTCTCCATGTTGTATCCTCTACAGGTGCATGTGCCCAGGTGGGTCGTGGGGACCTCAGTGTAAGGTACTTGCTCGCACCTTCTCAGGGTCCGGCTGGGCGTGGGTACGACCACTACCTCCGTGTCTCCCCACCACTATCTCTGTACGACTTCTCACTCGCAACCAGGATGCTATGATCCTGTACTCTGGTCCCCTATCATCCTCTTTTAACCATCCACATTACCCACCCACACCCATGATAGCACTTCAGTTGGCAGGTGGGCAGCCACAGGTGGTGCTAGAAGGTGCGAGAGGACCAATGAAGCTACAGGTGAACACCACACTGAACACTGGCACCTGGCACACCCTGCACCTGAGTCTTAACGCTCAGGTATGATGTTCACTAATTATATTTTTCTTAAGGTAAACTGGGGGGCAGCTGTGAAATAATTGGGTTTATGGGGCACTCTGTATAAATGAAACCAAATGGGGTAGGAGTTAGAAATTTTTTTTATTATTATTGTTTTGTTTTGAAAATTATCTTATATTGTAACCCTAATTCTGGTCACCTGTAACCCTAGCACCACGTATATAAAAATTGTTTACGTTATTTCCTAATCCTACCTAAGCCTTAACCCTATGATGTTTGGTTTCATTTATACGTAATGCCTTGTAGTACAGTATATGACAGTGAATAAGAATGCCATCTAGCAGAAAAGTGATTGAAATAAGTGAAAGTGGATAGTTGAGCTTTAATTTGGGAAATTGAATACGTAGTTTAATAAAATAAATACTGTATCATGAATGATAGTATTTGATATTCAGGGGGTAAAAAATGGTGAATACTGCAATAATGGAAAGTGAAAAGCTGAGGTTGATAATGGAGAAGAGGGATTGTTGGCATAGTTAGTGCATATAAAGAACATTGATATATGTGTGTGTGTGCGTGCATGCATGTGTGTGTGCGTTCGTGCGTAAAATAATAATAATAATTATTAATGGTTTATTGAAAAAGTTCTGCAGCCCAAAGGGAGAAAATATACATAGATGGCTTATTACATACATTGACATGGGGGAGTTAACAAAAGCCTTCATTAGAGAAAGGTAAAGGAACATACAGTGAACATACAAATTAATGTTTACAATGGAGGTCAAGTAGGTCATCTGCGCTGAGTTGTTGAACAGCAAACACGTAGTGCAGTAACTCACTCACAGATGGTGTTATGAGGGGCCTCATGTGGTGTAGTACAGTAACTCCTTCACAGATGGTGTTATGAGGGGCCTCATGTGGTGCAGTAACTCACTCACAGATGGTGTTATGAGGGGCCTCATGTAGTGCTGTAACTCACTCACAGATGGTGTTATGAGGGGCCTCATGTGGTGCAGTAACTCACTCACAGATGGTGTTATGAGGGGCCTCATGTAGTGCAGTAACTCACTCACAGATGGTGTTATGAGGGCCTCAGGTGGTGTAACTCCCTCACAGATGGTGTTGAGGGGCCTCAGGTGGTGCAGTAACTCCCTCACAGATGGTGTATGAGGGGCCTCATGTGGTGTGAAACTCCCTCACAGATGGTGTTATGAGGGCCTCAGGTGGTGTGTAACTCCCTCACAGATGTTGTTATGTGGGGCCTCATGTGGTGCAGTAACTCCCTCACAGATGGTGTTATGAGGGGGCCTCATGTGGTGTAGTACAGTAACTCCTTCACAGATGGTGTTATGGGGCCTCAGGTGGTGCAGTAACTCCCTCACAGATGGTGTTATGAGGGGCCTCATGTGGTGTAGCAACTCCCTCACAGATGGTGTTATGAGGGGCCTCATGTGGTGTAGTAACTCCCTCACAGATGTTGTTATGTGGGGCCTCACGTGGTGCAGTAACTCCCTCACAGATGGTGTTATGAGGGGCCTCAGGTGGTGTAGTAACTCCCTCACAGATGTTGTTATGTGGGGCCTCATGTGGTGTAGAAACTCCTCACAGATGGTGTTATGAGGGGCCTCAGGTGGTGTAGTAACTCCCTCACAGATGTTGTTATGTGGGGCCTCATGTGGTGCAGTAACTCCCTCACAGATGGTGTTATGAGGGGCCTCATGTGGTGTAGTACAGTAACTCCTTCACAGATGGTGTTATGAGGGGCCTCGGGTGGTGCAGTAACTCCCTCACAGATGGTGTTATGAGGGGCCTCATGTGGTGTAGCAACTCCCTCACAGATGGTGTTATGAGGGGCCTCATGTGGTGTAGTAACTCCCTCACAGATGGTGTTATGAGGGGCCTCACGTGGTGCAGTAACTCCTCACAGATGGTGCTATGAGGGGCCTCATGTGGTGTAGTAACTCCCTCATAAATGTGTGTGTGTGTGTGTGTGCATGCATGCATGCACATGTGCTTCTGGTCAGTGATGTAACCCAGGTGGGGCACAAAATTGCTTGCTTTACACACACAGGTGTAAAAGTGAGCGGGCCACCAGCAGTACTGGTGTTCCACAAAGAACTCATTCACCCTACCTCACCTCATCCCAGTGTGGCAGACACAACACATGCTATAGCGGGGGTGTGACAAAGAGATCCAAAGATCTACAAATGTGTGTGCAACCTGGGCCTTACATGTCTTTTCTCTGATCCACTATATATCCTACAGGGAATGACTCTAATGGTAGACCTCTGTGGGCGTGAGTGGGCACCTGACATAACCAATGATGCCCACTGCATTGTAAGGACTCCATGGATAAACACTCGGGTAACGGAAAGTTGGAGTAGCAGCGTCCCACTCCAGTTAGGTGGACTTGCTCATCCATACCCTCACTCAGCAAAGTTTGGATGGTCAACTGACTTAGTGCAAGAGGCTTTAGATGGCTGCATCTCTCACCTCACAGTTAATGGAGAGGTAATGTTGTCACCAGAATCATATCTTCTTATTTTCATAGTTTCAGGATAAAGCTGTCTGTAATCATAGTCCAGTTATTTAAACTGGACTTTTGATGAAAGGTATTTTCATATAGAAAGTTTTCTTTTTCTTTAAATTAATGCTGTAAATTCCTCAAAATATACTGTCTGTGAGTGTGTACCATAACTTTGTTATGCAATTTAGCAAAAACTAAAGTATCCTGCAACAGATATTATTCATTTTTTATTTCCATATCAATATTCCTATGAGAAAAAGTTTGGACACGTTAGGTTTCGTAGTCTTTGATCATACCCGATCATATATTACTGCTTTAACATATATTTATACAGTAATATCTCCGTTATCTGGAATCTCCGAGAAGCCGGAATTGAAATTTTTTCGGAAAATCGTTCCTAAAGTCGGAAATTTCCGGAAAATTCCAGCTTTGGAAAACTATTTTTCGAGGGGCACATTTTCCAGAAAATTCCGAGAAAATTTTCCCGATACCCAGAAAATTCCGGGGATGGAGGAAGTTTTTTATCCGGTTTAAGAGAACAAAATCAGGTGCATTTTCCGGAAAATTTTGGAAAAACTTTCTGGTATCTGGAAATTCCGTCAAATTCCGGGGATGATGGATATCATTCCTGGTTCGAGAGATGATGTAATGGTCAGTTTTTGGAATCTCCAAGTGTACATTTTTCCATTACTGTATATGTTCTGGGTACCAAGTTCTATCTACAGGAGCGAACACAAACACCTGTAGAGTTTTTGTAGGTTCTATTTACTGGACAAACAGAGATACACAAGCGAAAAGGCTCTCCCTACTCTGTCTGGGGGTCAACTGGCCTCTCAGGCGACATGTGGCAAGTGATACATTAGCAGCTTCCATATGTCGCCAGGCACATTAATTAAGCGTGTGGGACATGGTAAATACATTGCTACACGCTGCTAGCTAGGCTGAATAAATAATGTATATAAATGGAGCACAAACATAATATACAAACAGCATACATAATATACATACACCTCATAGCAAAGTCTTGAGCGGACCTTTTCTTTTGGATCCGTTCTGAGCGTCGAGGGACTAGATCACTGGGAAGGGTATAGGACTCAACACTGGTGGCGGGGTCAGCAGAAGGCATTGTTACAGGGCGGAGAAAACGGCGGTTCCTCCACCACACACGACCACTGGGTAACCGCACCTGGTAGTCCCGTGACCTACCGAGAACCATGACTACGCCTATTTTGTCCCAACATAGGGAGGTCGGGTCCTGAACACGGACTTGGGTGCCGACACTCAACTTGGGAAGAGGACTGGCGTGGTTGTTGTAGCGGGCGACGACATCATGAACACGTTCGGCGGCTTGGCGATCACAATCCTCTGTCTTGGCCTGCCACTCCTTGGAGAAGGATTGAGGGTGAGCAGGGACACAAGAACGAAGGGGGCGTCCATACAAGACCTGGGCAGGGGAGCGTCCGGTGTAGTTAGGTGTGTTGCGGAATTCAAGACGACCCCGGTCGAAGGCCTCGCAGTCAATATTCCCTGAAGGGGCCACTTTGAGGATGAGGTGCTTCAGGGATTTGGCAGCAGCCTCAGCGTGGCCGTTGGACTGCGGGTAATGGGGCGATGACAACACATGCCGGACTCCCCATCGGTCAAGGAACGCAGCAAAGTCCCGGCTTGTGAACTGGGGCCCTCCGTCGGTTTGCAGGCGCACAGAAACGCCCACGTCACGGAAGTAGTGGCGGAACTTGCTGATGGTGGCGGCAGACGTCATGTCATTACCGCACTTGATGACAACCGGCCAGCCAGAGAGACAGTCGATGATAACAAGAATGGACTTTCCTGACACACAGAAAACGTCGGCCGACACAGACTCAAAGGGGAGGGTGGGGTTGTCGTCACTCATGAAGGGTTCCTGCTGCTGGCTGGGTTGTAATACTTGGCAGGGCTCACACGCACAGACAACATTGGAGATGTCAGAGTCGATGCCGGGCCAGAATACAGTCTGTCGTGCACGTCGTTGGTGGCCTCAGCTCCACAGTGACTGTCGTGAAGGCGAGCCAAGACGTGGGGACGTGAGGCAGCAGGGACAACTACACGTGCTCCGTACAGAACAAGGTCCCCGTCGCAGTAGAGTTCGTCGCAGCGTTTCCAATACGGGAGCAGGGTGTTGTGAAGGTTGTAGCGGTTGCTAGGGAATCCATTCCTCAAACACTCGACGAGTCGGACGTAGGAAGGGTCATCTCGGGCCGCTGTTCGAAGGTCCTCCATTGCATTGTCGTCATCTGGTGACAGGTCCGAACGAAGGGATTGGACGGCATGTAGGGTGACCACAGTCCTGACGGAAAGAGCGAGGTCGGCATCGAGCAAATGGTCTTATGGAGTAGGGCAGCTGACAGGAGAGCGGGATAAGGCATCAGGGATGCAGACCTCCTTACCAGCACACCACACTGCTGTGTAGATGTACGCCGAGAGCTTCTCCTTGAGACGCTGGAGGCGAGGGTTCTCAACGGCGTCGAGCGTGTAGTGGTTGAGGGTCAGGACAAGCGGGCGATGGTCGGTCACTAGGTGAAAGTGTTGCAGGCCTATGAGGTAAAACCTGCACTTGGACATCACCCAAACCACAGCCAACAACTCCAACTCAATAGTGGCGTAGCGCGTCTCGGTGTCAGAGAGGAAACGCGAGCCACACTGGACGAGCCGGAACTGCCCTCCACCATGCCCTCCAGCATGAGGCATCTGTCTGCAGAGCCGTCGGCAAGGCTGGGTCAAACGTGGCGAGGACAGGTGGACAAGACAGGGCAAATGAAATATATATGGATCCTTGTGCTTCGAAGCCGGATTTGGTAAAACGTTACTCTGACCACCTACGTGATACGGGTAGTCCCCATTAGAGGTTCTCGGCGCCATAAGCTCGTTGAACAGGCTTTGTGTGAAATATAACAAGAGTCTAGGACTGCTTTTAGTATCCTGGTGGTCCAGAGGTAGCGTTCCCCGGTCACAGTCATGGGCCGTGGGTTCGAATCCTGGCGAGTTGAGGTGTTCATTGTATGTAGAAGTCCGCGTGCTTTATTGGGTTAATGAAATATATATATATATATATATATATATATATATATATATATATATATATATATATATATATATATATATATATATATATATACAGTGACCCCTCCGTTAACGAACTCAATCCGTTCCAGAAGGTCGTTCGTTAACCGAAAAGTTCGTTAACAGAAACCATTGTTTCAATGGGTTTTTGGGTATTTGGTTAAGGTCACCGAAAATTTCCTAAATTCAACAAAAATGGTAGAAAAGTTCACTTACTTTGAGGTGTGTATGTAGAAGGCTCCTGGATGATGATGATGATGATGGGATTTAGAATGGGGGTGGAGGAGAAGGAAAAAGAGAAGGCATTGGGGTGGAAGAGAAGTCACCCCATGGCGCCATTTCACCCATAAAATTTTAGCTCTCTTGGTGTAATTCAAGATTATTTTCTTTAAATCAACACTGCACTGCATTATATATTGTCAATATGTAAAATATATTTCAAAATGACCAATAATTTGCTTGGAAACACAGAAAAAAAGCGTTTAGTTGAAGAGAGTCTCAAGCAAGATGTTACCTCCAGTGAAAACAGAGAGAGACTAACACCTGTTTGCTGTGTTAAGAGGCTGGATGCCGCGCATTAAACTAGTCACTTTACCTTCAGTTATGTTCAATAATTGTTAAAATGAGTAAAAAATTGAATATTAAACTTTTAAAATTATTGAATAGTATAAACTTCTTGATATTTACTAAAATAGTAAAGAATTTAAACCCTAGAAACGATTAATGTATTGGCGGACTGATACTAAAGCTGGTTGCCCGGTCAGTGCAAGCGAAAACATGTTGAGGTCGGTTCGTAAGAACTTCGTTAACCGATTTTTTTTTCGTTAACCGAATTGATCCTTATGGAAGGCAGTTCGTTAATCGAAATTACGTTAACCGAGGTGTTCGTTAAACGAGGGGTCACGTATATATATATATATATATATATATATATATATATATAGATAGATTTGTGTAATAAATGTATGTAGTAAGTACGTACAGTAATATTTTTCACTCAAATCCTAATGAAACACTAATGAATTAGAATACGGTAGCTGGTGTAAACAGTGGGAACAGTCCCACCACCGATTGTCTCTCGTGAAGCAAGCTTATAAATTAAAGAAAATACTTGCAGTGTGTTTAATATATTACAATATGTTATAAATAAATAAATAAATAAACAAATAAATCGGTAAATCCATTTCAAGAAAATGGAAAATTTTACTCGACACTGACATTAGTTCCAGTTAAATAACAGATGCTTAAGTGAGTCACTAGAGTTTACACTACACCAGCTGGTAACATTTGATGCCATTACTTGAAGTGAATTGGCCTTATTTTAAAAAACCAAGGATGTGTAAACAGCACTGGTCAATGGGATGGTTGGTAAAGGACTACTGGGTCAGTAAGCTCCCAATGGTAAGTGTCACATTTGGGGGTACCAGTCTTATACAGCGAATATAGCTCAAAAGCCACTTTTTAAATGGAAATTTTTGGGGTCGTCTTATACACCCCGTCGCCTTGTAGGCCAAGATATACGGTATTGATATGTTGACTGATTTTCAGCTTGTTGACCTGGGTGAGCCAGCCTACAGCAGTGGAAGTGAGAGAGGCTGTATACCCCAGGAAAATGCCTGTAGAGACGCTCTGGTCTCGTGTGGCCTACGAGCCCAATGTGTTGGTGGCTTAAACAATCCTAGTTGTGAGTGTCAACCAGGATTGATGGGGCCTGAGTGTGCCTCACCTACTGTACCAGCTGCTTTTGGCCAAGCTTCATACACAAAGGTAGCATTGTCCTTCACACCTGACCCATATGACGTGATGCTTCAGCTACGAGTAAGAGCACGAGGTCATCCAAATGGCCTCGTGATTCAGTTGGCTGATACTCAACAATCTCACGTCCTGAAATTATGTGTAAGTTCATTTTTTACCATTTCGTTATTTGATCACTAAATACTTCTTGTAAACATTTCTCGCATATTGCCTAATTCCTTGGTTAATAGCTTATGTATTAAATTACAATGCAGGTTCAGGGTTACGAACAGGTTCCATTCCTGAGGACATTCGTAAGTCGGATTTGTTTAAGTCAGAACCCATGCTATGTGCATACTGTATTTACAATACAATTTTTATTATCCCACTAAGTCCATGTATACCTCAAAAATCACTTAATTTATGACAAAAGAAGAAATAGAATGACAAAATACAATAAATGAAAGTAATAAATAAGTCATCAGGTACCGTATTTGCCGGCATATATAACATACCACCGCATAAGATGCACCCCTATTTTACAAGGATATCTTGTGGAAATTTTTTTTTTGTACGTTTCATCATACATTTATTGAAAGTGGTTTTGTAGGGGAAAACATGATTTTGTGCATGTAAATACAGGCATCCCCCGCGTTACGGACGCCCGGGTTATGGAATTTGTAAATTATAACCAATAATTTCGCGTTATGGCCCATAAATCCGTCCTTACGGAAATTGGGGTAAATTTTAACAATTTAAAAAAAAAACACTAAATAAAATTATAATTTTTGGTTAAAAATTATAATTTGTTTGGTATGAATTTCTTGGTGTTTGCTACTGCCAAGCGTGGCATCACCATGAGGAGTCACTCCATTGTTAACATCCAGTGTGCGTGCATGTTTCTCGCCCCAGCAGTTTGATTTAACTTTTACAAACATACAGTAAGTACAGTACAGTGCATTACCCTTATTCAAGATGACTGGAAAGAGGCCACCAAGTGGAAGTGACTGCAGTAGTGCAAAAAGAAGCCGCAAAGGCATTACATTGGATTTTTAACTTGACGTTTTAAGAAGGTTTGATGCTGGTGAAAAACTTAGTCAGATTGCAAAAATATTAGGTCTTGCTACTTCAACAGTGGGAACAATCCGTGATAATAAGGTCAAAATTAGGTCAAGTGCTCAAGGTGCTAATCCATTAACTGCTCGAACCTTGTATTTTCATCGAAGTGATGTGATGCTGAATATGGAACGACTCCTGAGTGTCTGGATTGAAGATCAGACTAAACTCAATGTGCCACTAAACACTATGGCTATTCACCAGAAAGTCATCAGCTTATATAGTGATTTGCAGGAAGAGGAAGGTGCATCTTCTGAGGTTAAACCTTTTCTGGCTAGTAAAGGCTGGTTTGAAAGGTTGAAGAAGCGCCTTAATTTACACAACATAAAAATGAGAGGTGAAGCTGCCAGTGCTGATACAGATTCTGCTAAGAAATATCCTGCTGAGCTGAAGAAAATTATTGATGAAGGAGGTTACACACCAGAACAAGTGTACAATGTTGATGAAACTGGGCTTTTCTGGAAGTGCATGCCTGCTAGAACTTTTATTTCCACTGAAGAAAAATCAGCACCAGGCTTTAAAGCATCCAAAGATCGTCTAACACTTCTTGTTTGAAGAAATGCTTCAGGTGACATGAAATTAAAGCCCCTACTTGTGTATCACTCAGAAAATCCAAGGGCTCTCAAGGGCTATGCCAAGTCTAACCTACCTGTGATTTGGCATTCCAATAAGAAGGCTTGGATGACTATGACCCTTTTCCAAGACTGGTTCACTAACTATTTTTGCCCTGCTGTAGAAAGATATAATGCCAGGCGTAACATATCTAATAAAGCATTGCTCCTCTTAGACAATGCACCAAGCCACCCAGTAAATTTAAATGATCTTTCTGATAATGTGAGAGTGGAGTACATCCCCAAGAACACAACTTCCTTGCTGCAGCCAATGGATCAAGGTGTGATATCTAACTTTAAGGCATATTATCTTTGGAAAACTTTTTTGCAGCTCATAAAAGCAATTGATGGGGAGGATAAACCTACAATTAGGGACTTCTGGAAAAAGTTCAACATCTTGGATGCTGTGGATAATATAGATGAATCATGGGATGAAGTGAAAACCTCAGCTATGAATGGTTCATGGAAAAAACATATGGCCAGAGTGTGTCCATGAA
Organism: Homarus americanus; assembly: GCF_018991925.1. Taxonomy (NCBI): domain Eukaryota; kingdom Metazoa; phylum Arthropoda; class Malacostraca; order Decapoda; family Nephropidae; genus Homarus; species Homarus americanus. The sequence goes on from NW_024735130.1 coordinate 90,646, forward strand.
TTTCAAGGTTTTTGACAAGCTGAAAGTTTATAGCAAGTTCAACAAAACATTGTGACACTTGCAAACAATGTCGGCTTTGAAGAAGTCATAGAAAATGATGTGGTTGAGTTGCTAGAGTCCTATAGAGAAGATTTGACTAATGAAGATATGACGATGTTGGAACAAGAGCGAGCTGCAGGACAAGAAGAGGATGTAGAATCTCCACCCACCCCACTTCAGTTGACAACAAAGGATATGTCTAAAGGGTTTGCACTAATACAGGAAGGTCTGCAAATCTTTGCTGATAATGACCCCAACCGTGAAAGGAACATCAAGATTGCAAGAGCAGTAAACAATGCTCTCAGTTCCTACACTGAGCTGTGCAAGGAGAAGGTGTGCCGTAAACGTCAAACAACATAGGATGAGCTATTCACCCTCAGAGAAAAGCCGAAAGCAGATGATGTACAGGGCAGGGCAGAAGAGAGTAGTGCCCCTCCCTCTCCCTCCCAATAACCCCCTTTGCACCACCTATCCTCATGCAGCAGTTAACATCTTTTGTGGTAAGTACAGTACAATATTTTTATTTATTCCAACTATATTTCTCTTCATATTACATGTATATCATAAATCATTTAATGTACTGTATTGTATGTGTTTATAAATGTTTATTTTCATTCATAAAAGTGCTTGAATTACGTTTTTGGGGCCGAAAAAAATTCCGTAGGAATGCATCTCCAGTTTTATAATGGAAGGCAATGGGAAAATAGGTTTCGGGTTACAGAATTTCGCGATACGGTCAATTTTCCAGGGACAGAACCCTTCCATAACGCGGGGGATGCCTGTACAATATATACTGGAATCAAGAAGGAAATCATATTTAGTAACATTATACTAACCCAAATCTACCTCTGATCAGAGCAGCTGTGTGGCTTGTTAATATTTTGGTCAAGAGAATTACGAATAGGATGTGAAACTCGCATTTTTGGCCGTGATGTTTTGTGTTGCTGCAATCGGCCACCAGGGTGTAGCACCATAGCTATTGTTTTGGCATCATCGACTCATTGCAAATGGCTGACTGGTGGCTGAACTTTCTGTTAATATTTCTTTAATCTTTCTAGGGGCATTTTTCATTTAGATAATAAACAAATGTTTCTTAAAGGTAATACAGTCCATAAATAATGTAAGAAATGTATCTAGTGTGGGTTATGTATGCTGGGGAAGGAGGTACAGTAGAACGTCGATTTAATGCGAGATATGTTCCAAGACAGGTTGCTTTAAAGCGAATTCGCGCTAAATCTAAGTGTTGTTTCAATGGAGTAATTTAGTTTAGTGCTTGAGAGAAACACAGAATACTAACAAAGACTTTTATTAACTAGTAAATATGAGAAAAATATATGGTGTAATGATATATATGTAGCAAGCACTCCCTGCAGTCAAGTTGAGAGCTGGACGGTACTGATACCCTGTACTGCGTAGTACTGTCTGCTGCCTCGGGCCACTGGCTGTCTCCGACTGAGAGTATACACCCAGATGCACCTCAGCCCATCTCCTAGAATAAACAAAACATTGTTTTGTACAGGCTGTAGTATTATGCTAAAACAAACACTCCTAAATCAACACTGCTAAAATTACTAGGTGCGAAATGGTCTGTTTACTAGTGATCAGCTGATGGTGAAGGGTGGTGGCTTTGGTGCCGTGCTCCACACCCGCCTCTCGTCTGACTCATTTTCCTCTCAACTTATTTTTTAATTACTTTATATTATCAAAAATAAATTTTCAGTCACCTTTAGTTAGGCAATTCATCCTCTCAGGATGCAGAGCCCAACTCGACCAGCTCCTCATCCACATCACTGTCTAGTGGTGTGGCTGTTGACACGCGGGAAGCACTGGATGACGGCCGTGTCTGCCCAGACGTAGATGGGTCAGCTACCTCAGGAGCTGAAGGAATGGAAAACATTCATTAAATTATTGAATTTCTACCACATAATTATTACTTATTGTCTACCCAAAATTTAATGTATATTTTTCCAAGTAATAAAAACTCAGTTTCATAACACACAGTTTCATAACAAACTCACCTGATGAGGATAATGGACAGAAGAATGAGGTGATTTTCTTCTGTTGCTGGGCCATAATCATTTGATCTAGCAGCTGAGAGTACGTAGATGCAGCCCGATTCAACGCCACCACCACTGGCATACTGCGTTCCATATCAGGGTCATGTTGCAGTGCAGACTGGGTGGCAGAAGTGACGTGCTGCATAAACTCCCTCAGTTTAGGAATTGTCAGTTCCTTCCCCACTGTTTGGGGCTTATCTGTAGCTTCCTCTTCTTCCTCGTGTTTTTTTTGCCATCTCCACTATCTCCAAGACTTCTTCAGAAGTGAGAGGATTCTCCATGCTAACAAGCAGTTCAGTCACATCCTCTTCTTGGATTTCTTGAAATCCTGAATCACCTCTCACATCCTTAACGAGCTTCATAATGTCTTTCACGTCCTCGCCTTCATCAAAGCCCTTGAAATCATGGACTATCTCAGGCCACAGATTACTCCACACTCCATTTAGTGCAGTTTCTGGCACACTTTTCCACTCTAGTGCGATGTTAGTTATGGCATCTTTGATTGTGTAGCTCTTCCAAAACGTTGCTGCAGTCATATTGTTGTCCTTGTTCATAGCTTCAGCCATGTGCCTCATGGTATTCTTGAGATAATATCTCTTGAACAAGGCAATAACACCTTGATCTAGTGGCTGAATAAGTGAAGTTGCGTTCGAAGAGAAGAATGTCAAGTTTACGTCCTTATTCACACTGCACAGGTGTTTGGAGTGGCTAGATGCGTTGTCCATGAGAACCAAGGCCTTGTGCTAAGGTTCATTTTTTTTTTTAACATTTTCGATGAATGGGGTGGCATGGCTGATGGACCACTCATCAAAAATATCAGAAGTCATCCACGCCTTCTTGCTTGATCGCCAAATTACAGGAAGTTTCGGGATGTGCAAATTTTTCAAGGCACGAGGTCTAGCCAAGTGGTGGATGACGAGTGGTTTCATTCGTGCGGTGTCTGATGTGTTTGCCATGAAGAGAATCGTCAGTCTGCCCTTGCTGACCTTAAACCCTGGTGATTTTTCTTCACTCTTTATTAGATAGGTTTTCTTGGGCATTCTTTTCCAATACAGTCCGGTTTCATCACAATTCAACACTTGGCAAGGAGAATGATCATTTTCTAACACTATATCCTTCATAACTTTCTTCATATCCTCAGCAGCCTTCGCGTCGGCAGATGCAGCTTCACCTGAAAGCGTCACATTCCTTAGCCCTGTCCTTTTGAAAAATTTGTACAGCCAGCCTGTACTTGCTGTGAACTTACTGTCTTTGATGGACTTCCCTTCCTTTTTAAGTATCTGAAACTCTATTTTATAGGCTTGGTTTTGCAGCATGGGGCCAGTAAGGAAGTTTTCTTCGCTGCATGTCTTCTACCCATAACTTAAGTGCTTCTTCCATCTCACCATACATAGCTCTCTTCAGGTAGAGTTTACCCTTGGCAACATCTGGTGAAGCATAGGCTGCTCTAATTTTCTTCTCATTGAGCTTTATAGTGCGGACAGAGCTCTCCGACAGTCCAAATTGAAGCACCATTTCCACGCTGCAGTGCTTCCAGCACCTTGATTTTCTGCTCCAGTGTAATTACTTGCCTTGATTTCTTGGCCTGTGGCGTAGTTAATGATGTAGTAACTGGCCTCATGGACATAGTGGCGATGGTTGATACATGTGGTAGAAGAGATAGTGTCACACAGTATGTCCGTCCACTGGAGCGTCAGCACGAGAACTGAGGATGTGGGAGGGTGGCGGGCAGTCATGTAGCGTGTCCAGAGACGCGTCTGGTGGAAAACATTAGGCGCAAAATTTAAAATATGATGGGCCTTGATTGACTCGCGCAAAATAGGAAAGATTCGCTTTAAATTAAAACAATGTTCTTAATTGTGGGTGTCGCTTTAAATCAATAATCTTAAATCAATTCGCGTTAAATCGACGTTCTACTGTACAGTGAGATGTGGTGAACTTCCCTCTGCCGTTAAGCCAATGTAAGGCATTATTTACGTCTTCGCCAAATTTGCCGTAAGTTTGTGATAATTTGGCTTGTTTTTCAGTACAGTCGGCCCTTAACATACGTGGGGGTTAGGTAACAGAGATACCCATGAATGTTAAAAATCCGTGTACTTTTGCTGCCCCCCCCCCCTAAAAAAACCCTGGCTCCCCATGTCCTTATTTACCGTATATGCCTGTGTGTAGTTCCAGTTTTTAAGACCAAATTATTTGGCAAAAAATTGGGGGTCGACCTCTAAACGGGTAATAGTTTCGTTAGGTTGAAAAATATTTACCAGTAACTACCAGTAAACAATGGAAACGACGCACCACCAGCTGTGAGTGTCGGTACAGTTGCCAGGGCAGATCTCTTGCATCATCATAGCAAGCCCAAAGTAGCCAAATGCATGGTATGGTATGCACAGGACGATGTAAAACAAAGTATTCATTTTTTTAAGTTTATTTATAGATACTGTACATAAATTTTTGTTCGTTACATTTGAAACATCAATCTTTGTTAATTATATTTGAAACAAAAGAAAACTACGATACTGTATTCTCATTAAAATATTACAACACAAGTATATTTTACCTTAACTGTGACTGAATGAATATATTCTCAGAAATAAATATGGAAATGTAATATTTTGGCTGAAATGACGTACGTATTACAGTGGAAAGTGGGATAAAATCATGACGAAAACAATGACTTTCACTTTCTTTCGTTGTTCAAAAGATTTTACCGTAATCGCTTTTTGAATGGTTTTCAGTTAAAAAACTGTTGTACTGTATTACAGTAATATTCTATCCTATCATTAGCCTCATAATCCCACAACTGAAAACCAATCGAAAAGTGATTACGGTAACATCTTTTGAACGAAAGAAAGCGAAAGTCGTAGCTTTCGTCACAATTTTATCCTACTTTCCACTGTAATACGTACGTCATTTCAGCAAAAATATTACATTTCCATATTCTCAGAAATAAATAGTAGTTTTGTTGAAACATAATGTACAGTATTTAATATTAATATGCAAAAAGAGCTATAAAAACAATTAATACACCCGTAATGTACTGGCTGGCATCTCCACTCGTCCCTGCTCCCGCCTCCAGCGTCACCACTCCTCCCCACTCTATCCCTCCGCCTCCTCCACATCGTCACTACTGTTGTATTACAATAATATTCTATCCTAATTCACTTGAATAAATACTACGATACCATACCATATTTCTGAATATTTTAATTAAAATCTATCAAAATCATTTTCCTTGTCATCTTCTTAAACACCAAACAGCTCCTCCCAGTCTTCTCCTTGAACAGGGCTAGAGGGTACCTATATATATATATATATATATATATATATATATATATATATATATATATATATATATATATATATATATATATATATATATATATATATATATATATATATATATATATATATATATATATCGGCCCTTAACATTCGCGGGGGTTAGGTAACAGAGATACCCGTGAATGTTAAAAATCCGTGTACTATTGCTGCCCCCCCCCCCCTAAAAAATCCCTGGCCCCCCATGTCCTTATTTACCGTATATATCTGTGTGTAGTTCAAGTTTTTAAGACCAAATTATTTGGCAAAAATTGGGGGTCGACATCTAAACGGGTAATAGTTTCGTTAGGTTGAAAAATATTGACCAGTAACTACCAGTAAACAGTGGAAACGATGCACCAACACACCACCAGCTGTGAGTGTCGGTACAGTTGCCAGGGCAGATCTCTTGATAGCCCAAAGTAGCCAAATCCATGGTATGGTAGCACAGGACGATGTAAAACAAAGTATTCATTTATTAAAGTTAATTTATAGATACTGGACATAAATTTTTGTTCATTACATTTGAAACATCAATCTTTGTTAATTAAATTTGATACAAAAGAAAACTACGATACTGGATTTTCATTAAAATATTACATCACAAGTATATTTTACCTTAACTGTGACTGAATGAATATATTCTCGGAAATAAATATGGAAATGTAATATTTTTGCTGGAATGACGTACATATTATAGTGGGAAGTGGGATAAAATCATGACGAAAGACTTTCGCTTTCTTTCGTTGTTCAAAATATTTTACCGTAATCGCTTTTCGAATGGTTTTCAGTTAAAGAACTGTTGTACTCGTACTGTATTACAATAATATTCTATCCTATCATTAGCCTTATAATCCCACAACTGAAAACCATTCGAAAAGCGATTACGGTAACATCTTTTGAACGAAAGAAGCGAAAGTCATTGCTTTCGTCACTTTCCACTGTAATACGTACATCATTTCAGCAAAAATATTACATTTCCATGTTCTCAGAAATAAATGGTAGTTTTGTTGAAACGTAATGTACAGTATTTATCATTAAAATGCAAAAATAGCTATAAAAACAATTAATACACCCGTAATGTACTGGCTGGCATCTCCACTCGTCCCTGCTCCCGCCAGTCACCTCCTCCCCGCTCTATCCCTCCGCCTCCTCCACATCGTCACTACTGTTGTATTACAATAATATTCTATCCTAATTGACTTGAATAAATACTACGATACCATATTTCTGAATATTTTCATTAAAATCCATCCAAATCGTTTTCCTTGCCATCGGCAGCAACAAACAGCTTCTCCCAGTCCTCTCCTTGAACAGGGCTAGAGGGTACGTGTTTTTCGAATCGTTTTCAATTAAAAAAATGCTACACCACACGTATATTTTACCTAAACTGCGCCTGAATGAATATATTCTTGGAAATAAATAGTAATTTTGCTGAAACGTGATGTATTTCAATGTAAAATAGGATAAAATACATCACGAAAATAAAAGACTTCACCTAACCTTCCAATGTTCAAGAGATGTTACTCGTTTTTTTAATAGTTTTCGGTTAAAATACTGTTATATTACAATGATATTATATTCATACTGTGCTTGATATACTACATTCACAGAAATGAAATATTTTTGCTGAAATGACGTAAGTATTACAGTGGAATGTGGGACAAAATCGTGACGAAAACAATGACATTCGCTTTCTTTCGTTCAAAAGATGTTACTGTAATCGCTTTTTGAATGGTTTTCAGTTAAAAAAGTGTTGCATCACAAGTGAATTAGGATAGAATATTATTGTAATACAAGAGTTTTTTAACTGAAAACCACTCGAAAAGCGATTACGGTAACATCTTTTGAGCGAAAGAAAGCGAGTAATTGCTTTCGTCACTTTCCACTGTAATAAGTACGTCATTTCAGCAAAATATTACATTTCCATATTCTCAGAAATAAATAGTACTTTTGCTGAAACGTGATGTATTTCAATGTAAATTAGGATAAAATACATGACGAAAACAAGAGACTTTACCTTACCTTCCGATGTTCAAGAGATGTTACTCGTTTTTTTAGTAGTTTTCGGTTAAAATACTCTTATATTAGTGATATTCTATTCATACTGTGCTTGATATAATACATTCACGGAAATATAATATTTTTGCAACTACAATGCTGATGTCAACACAAGTGTGGTTACAGCGAGACTGACTGATTGAGGGAGAGCTATGCGTGTGTGTGTGAGGTTGCTGGAGCGGGCGGTGTCCCGTGTTCAGTGCCGCGCGCGATTTGAATGTACTTCAATTACTTCAATGTACAGAATATTCCTCTGACGGGGCAATCCGCGTATTTGCGAATCCGTGAATGCTAAACCCGCGTATGTGAAGGGCCGACTGTGTATATATATATATATATATATATATATATATATATATATATATATATATATATATATATATATATATATATATATATATATATATATATATATATATATATATAGGTTGTACCTCTCTAGTCCGGCATTCTGTGGTCCGGAAACTCCCGTGGTCCGGAACGATTTTAGTTTGTCCAATAGGTAGATAGGCAGCTTTTTTTTATTTATTTTTTCTTATCTGAATTATTATTATTATTACAAGAGTATTAAATTTTTGCCCCTCAGGCCCTAATGTGGGTCAGTGACCTATTCCCGGGTGGGCTAATCCCCTTAAAAAAAAAAGCCGCGGGAAATTAAGGTTTGTTTACATCCGGCAGTTCGGCTGCTCTCTCTCTCTCTGCTTGTCTATACAGAGTACAACATTTAACCCTTCAATATATATGAGCAGTAAATAAGTGTTGCTTTCATATTCTTATGTAGAGTAATGACGATATATTTTCACATGTGCGCACTTACATACGAGCAGTCTCACTTTTTTTTTTACCATTAATGGTTAGCTACTTATATTGTTCCATTTATTAACATTAAATAACATTACAGGTACTTCAAGCAACCATATTCATTTTTTACATTAATTTTACTACAGCTAAACTCAGGGTCTTATTTTCTTCAGTTTTATATGTAGAACCAATCAGTCACTGGTTTCGTAAGCTTTAACATAAACAATGCCGGCAGCCGTCTCGTCTCCTCTAATATTCCACGTATTATTAATAAATTGTATTGTTAATTTTGCACACACGTACATTAATTCAATAAAAACAAATTCAGAAACATTAATTAAAATATATATGAACAGTAAATAAGTGTTGCTTTCATATTCTTATGTAAAGTAATGACGATATGTTTTCACGTGTGCGCATGCGCACTTACATATGCGATCTCTCTTTTTTCTTTACCATTATCGTTAGCTACTTCTATTGTTCCATTTATTAACATTAAATAACATTACTTAAAACAACCATATTAATTTTACTACAGCTACAACCAAGGTCTTATTTTCTTCAGTTTTATATGTAGAACCAGTCAGTCACTGGTTTTGTAATCAACGAAAACAATGCTGTGTCATTTCCTCGTGTGTTTTAATATTCTACGTATTATTAATGAATTTTATTGCTCATTTTGCACACATAAACATTAATTCAATAAAAAAGACATTCAGTAATAAACAATAATGAATCTTTTGTACATAAGAGAAATGACGCTGTTTACACGATTATGCACGTCGTCTGCACGTTGGCGGGCCGTTCAAACCCGTCGAAATTCAAGTTTCCGCCGTCAAAATTTTTATTTATTTATTTTTTTGTGTGTTCCAATAAAATACGTTAAGAATTAAAAACTCGCGAAATTTGAGAAGCTACTATACGACATTTAACCCTTCAATATGTCTTCAAAGAGACCATGACGCAGAGAAAGTGGTGCTAGTGCTTCCAGGCATAAGCACAAGTCACTATCTATCCAGGAAAAGGGTGAATTTCCATGGTCCGGCACCGGTCAGGTCCCGAGGTTGCCGGACTAGAGAGGTACAACCTGTACTAAAATTCTTCAGTTTTCTTGTTACAGAAAGCCATTTTTTTTGTAACATATATCTTGTCGGGATTTCTGGGGTGTAGGAATGTGCAGTGTTGTGCTGTGCAAACACATGATCAATGAAAATAGCCTTGCATAATAATCTCTCACTTTAACACAGAATTGGAATTTTACTAACATTACTCACCAACTCAAGGTAGTTCAAGTTAAATTTAGTTTTTTCACCCAACATTTCTCTGGTAGGGAGGGACCGACTATTGACCAGAATATAATTTACATTGCTAGAATTCTTACAATATGATGATAATTTTGAATATAAACATCATGGATTTTGCATTAGCCATACAAATTTTAGATCTAATGTAATAATTTCGTTTACACAAAGTAAGTATTTTATCTTTTGTGCAAAATATATGAAGTTTGCATTCAAAATATTCCCTGACCTGCAAGGAATCCAGAAATGTCAATTATATTATCCTAACTTTAGTCTGAGGTATTATTTATTACTAAACATTAAAATCTAGTGTTTCACCCAATCATTTCTCAGAGAGGTAGGGGCCAGTGAGCTGGGAAGAGGGGGGGGGGATTTGAGTCTATTATTTGAATGGACATTAACCTGTCAGAGCTTCTTTACCATCACTTAGATGTTATTTAATACAACATAGGTATTGTCGAAATAATCAACTTTCCCATATGTTCTGTTGTTCCATTTATGCGGATTTCACTTAACGCGGTACCCTGTGGGTTCAATTGACCGCGTAAATCGGGTACTACTTAACGCGGTCAATAAAACCCAGAGGGTACCGCGTTAAGTGAAAACCACGTTAAGTGAACAACAGAACATATGGGATTAATTCCAATAGAAACCGGCCCGACCCCCAAACTCCACTTTTTGACGACACATAACTATGCTGTAGTAAAAATAACATCTTAATTTTATGATGGTACATGCACACAATTAATACTTAAGAGAAATAGAGAAATACAGTCGCCAAGTTAATGTCCATTCAAATAATGGACTCAACTCCCTCCCCCTCTTCTCACACTACACTGCTGGCTCTTCCCTCTCTGAGAAATTTTTGGGGGAAAACCACTAAATTTTAGTAAATAATACCTCAAATTAAAGTTAGGATAATACAATTGACATTGCTGGATTCCTTGTAAGACCAGGAATATTTTGAATATAAATGTCATATATTTTGCACAAACGATAACATATTTACTCAGAGAAAACATTATATCTAAAATTTGTATGTCTAATGCAAAATATATGATGTTTATATTCAAAATGATCACCAAATTGTAAGAATTCCAGCAATGTAAATTATATTCTGGCCGGGTAATTTGTATGAATTTTATGAGCTAAAACAAATATCTTAAGTTAATAAAAAAAAAATATTCTTCACGACACTATCTGTTAATCAAAGTACCCCACCTTGCCTCCCCCCTCTTCCAACCGCGTGGTCAGTCCCAACCCTCCCCCCACCCCCCACCAATCCTCCCTTCAAGAGAAAGGTGGGGCGAAAAAAATAAATTTTAACATTTTGTATTAAATAATACCTCAGATTAAAGTTAGGATAATATAATTGACATTGCTGGATTCCTTGTAAGACCAGGAATATTTTGAATATAAACGTCATATATTTTGCACAAAAGAGAACATATCTACTCAGAGTAAACATTTTATCTAAAATTTGTATGTCTAATGCAAAATCTGTGATGTTTATATTCAAAATGATCATCAAATTATAAGAATTCCAGCAATGTAAATTATATTCTGACCGGGTAATTTGTATGAATTTTATGAGCTAAAACAAATATCTTCAGTTAATAAAAAAAAAAAAAATTCTTCACAGGGTAACAGATGGTCAGTCGGTCCCTCCCTCCCCCCCACCCCCCCACCAACCGTCCCAAGGAGATGTGTGGGAAAACCAGAATATTTAACTTTTTAGTAATAAATAATACCTCAAACTAAAGTTAGGATAATATAATTGACATTGCTGGATTCCTTGTAAGACCAGGAATATTTTGAATACAAATGTCATATATTTTGCACAAAAAATAACATATTTACTCAGAATAAACATTATATCTAAAATTTGTATGTCTAATGCAAAATCTATGATGTTTATATTCAAAATGATCATCATATTGTAAGAATTCCATCAATGTAAATTATATTCTGGCTGGGTAATTTGTATGAATTTTATGAGCTAAAACAGGCAGTCAGGCAGGGTGGCGGGTGGGGCAAATCTAAAAATAGCATCTCCAGCCGGACACTCACCGCGTATACGTGGAAAAAATCCGAGTTAAGTGAAAGTTCAGCTCTGGCGAGGCACCGCGTATACGGTAAAACGCGCTAAGTGAAACCGCGTTAGGCGGGGTAATATATATATATATATATATATATATATATATATATATATATATATATATATATATATATATATATATATATATATATATATATATATATATATATATATATATATATATATATATATATATATATATATATATGTGTGTGTGCAAGTAAATCACTGTGAGTGGCGTGATCTAGGTATATGCTGATAACCACAAGGAAGGAGAATACACAAGTTCCCAAGCGCTTTCGTGTAATTCACATCTTCAGGGTGAGTACAGACTAGTCTGTACTCACCCTGAAGATATTAATTAAGCCGTTTTCTCCTTCTGTTATATATATATATATATATATATATATATATATATATATATATATATATATATATATATATATATATATATATATATATTGATAAAATCACACGGGAAAAGGGAAACAACGGAGCACCTTAGTTTTCGTCGTCTTTATTCAAGACATCTTCAGAGGCAACTGGATTACATGGACAGAGAGAGGCTTAAATATTCAGGGTGACCTTATTAAACATGAGGTCAGGTCATAATGATGTCATCCACTAATCCCCATACCAACACCAACACACACGTAGAGGAGCTTAAGAGAAGGGGGCGACGTGACTAGTCAGGCCTCACCATTTCCTCCAATATGTCCTGGAAATCACACATCCTTAGTATAACTATAGCTGCCTCCCGAAAGTTGGGAATGCTGTACCGATGCCGCAGCTACTTCACTCCTGAGCAGTTGCTCCAAGTATTCGTCCTAACTTGGAGTACTGCTCTCATATCTGGGGTGGCTCTTCTTCTGTCCAATTATTAGATAGGGTGGAATCAAAGGCATTTCGTCTTATTAACTCTCCTCCTTTAGTCGACAATCTCTCTTCCCTTTCTCTTCGCCGCAATGTTACTTCACTCTCTCTCTTTTACAGGTACTTTAACGGGCAATGTTCAGTGGATTTGGCATCCTGTGTACCGCCGGCAAGGCCGTGGGTTCGTAACACACGTCTTGCCCGCGGTGCCCACTGTTTCTCCGTGGATGTCGGTCACACGGGAATAACCCATTATAGTACCTCCTTCTTTCCTCACACAGCCAAACTGTGGAATGCTCTGCCTTCTTCTGTGTTTCCATGCTCTTACAATCTGTCTCACTTTAAAAAGCTGGTTTTCCGGCATCTTCGTGGTGTAGATTAATACAGTATAACCTTTTTTTCTATATTTACAATTTCTTTCCGTTCTTTTTTTTTTGCCCCCCAGGCTCCGTTGTGGGTCATTTGACCTGTGCCGGGTGGGCTAATTCCCGTAAAAAAAAAAAGATGATGGTTTGAGTGTGGAAAGACCTATTTTTTTCACAAAATATGTGCTATTGTATTTTATGATATGTTATGTATCAATTTTATTGTCTCACAGCAATTTTTTTTTAAATGCAGTAATAGACTCCAGTACAGGTGTCAATCATGCAAATAAATGACTTCAGTTGCCTTTGGATTGTTGGACTAATTTAGAGTTTTTACCAAATGGAACAAAGTTGGGATACCTGTGAGATAATCTTGGCTCAGTTTTACCATATATAAGGCATTTACTATCTTTATGACAGTTACATGGTGGTGTCGCCTGCGCCTCAGTTACTGGGATGGAGTCAGCACTACAGGAGGTATGCTTAGAGAGCTTCCCACTAGGTGATGGTTCCTGGCACACTATACGAGTTGGTCGTCATGGGCACAACCTCATCATATCAGTAGATGACGGTGATGGCTGGCGACGGAACGAAACTTTGTCTTCTTTGCTAACAACAGCCAGACTTACAGACATGCAGCCACTTGTCACTGCACCTCCTTTGCCTATCACTGTGGACAGACAAGGAGTGACTATAGGAGGCATACCAGAACTTGATGAACTTAGCCCAGTGAAAGTTCACGATGATCTCCAAGATGGTAAGCATTGGTACAGTATTTCCTATCAAGTTAGAGTACATAACAAAATGTCGATACTTCAATGTGTGCATTATAATATCAGAAATATTTTGATGAATTATAATAGCCTGTAGTCAAAACCACAAATATTCTACACTTTGTTAATGGTTTTGAAACTTCTCAAAAATTGGATAGGATTATATGATGTAAATGAATGCCATTAGATGTTGTAAAATAATAGGAAGAGATTAGAATGTCTTGGGCTATGATAGGATTAAGTGGATTTATCTGATGGTAAAATTGAGGTCACATCATAATGAGTTTGATCACAATGTTTTTCCTGATATCAATGAAGAAGTAATGAGGTGTTATCGGCTGAGGCTGCATGTTTTGGATGAGTATGGATATATTGTTGAAGACTACAGTGATAGTAGGTAATTCTTAACAGTTTTAGGCAATGATAAGGCATCGATGAAAGTTATATTGAATCCAAAAATTAAAATTGACTGAGACAAATTTTTATTATAGACAACCTGATATTACACACACACACACACACACACAGAGGAATAATAGTTAACAACAGTAATAGGCAGTATAGTAGATTGTGGAAGAAAGTAACAACAGTGTTGTAAATTGTGGGGAAGTCAGTGTTGAAGTATGAACACTATGGTTCACTGTTGTTAATCTAGGTGGTTGCTTAAGAAGTGAATGCTTTCTTTGGAAAAAGGATTCAATGAAAAAATTAAGAAAGAATAAGAGGAACCTAGAGGAAGTGTTTATCATAGAACAAGATTAGGAAATGGGGCAGTGTGACCATGTGAATAAAAACCAATGGAGTCAGTTGATTTAGTACTTTTCAAGATCACCGTCATAATGAAATGATATTGGAAAAATTAAAAAATCAAAGTAAATTATTTCCTATTTCCTTCACTGCATTACTTAAGGCTAAAATGCCCAACGAAATTGAAAATTTCATAGAAATTAAATGTCCAGAGAATGAATTTTCAGTCTTCACAAAGTGGCATGGCGACAAATATCTAAAATTGGATGTAGAGTAAATTACTGTACTTAAAAAAATATATATATGGAGTGAATTAACTTCCATTTACTGCAGACCAAAGAGTTTTTTTTAAAAATGTACTCTACAGTATTTTATAAGGTGTCACTGAAAATAGTGACATGTGTATTTTTCGGCTTGGAAGACGCTGCATCGTGGAAGACGCACCCTGATTTTGGAAATGAAATTCTAAAAAAAAAAAAAGAATAAGGGTTTTAGCCCACCTGGGCACAGGTCACTGACCCACATTGGGGCCTAGGGGGCGAAAATGTAATAATAATAGTCATGCGCCGGTTAACGTCCTAGATACGTTCTTGGAAACGTGACATTAACTGAAATGGACGTTGTCCGATCATCACAAACTTTTTATTTATACTTACGTGTATGTGGAATACTATATACGTACATATACGCTTTTACTCTTCAATCACTACTGTAATGTGATACAGGAGATTAATTTTTATCTCTTGTGCAAAATACATGACATTTATATTAAAATTATTCACTGTCTTACAAAGATTCCAGCAACGCCGAGCAGATGGGGGAGAGAGAGGGTGGGAGCAAGCGAGGGGGTGTGGGGGGAGGGGAGGTAGTACGTTTGACAGTTGGCACAGGCCCAGGTCTAACGCGTGTATATTTATCAGTTCTTAGGTGACTAAGCTTCTCTCTTATAAAAAGCCAGTGAAATGACCTGGGTGAATATAATTGACATAGCTGGGATTCTTGTAACATACTGATTAATTTGAATATAAACATGCTATAATTTGCACTAAACAAAACAATTTTAGTACCGTAATCAAATTAGTACATGTGCACTCCAGCTTTGCACTAAGAAATCTATGTAAATCTACCCAAAAATACAGTTGAAAAACTTTTTTATAAAATGTACTACAGTACTGTACACTAATGTACAACAATTTTTATCTCTTGAGCAAAATATATGACGTTTATATTCAAATTATTGGCTGTCTTGCAAGGATTCCAGCAATGCAAATTATAATCTCCTAACTTTAGTCTGAGATATTATATAAGATAAAAACTGTAAGCCTAAAAGCCTGGCTGGGGGGAGGGACTGATGGCTCCGCCACCCAGCGAGGGGTTGGGGGGGTTGAGGTGATAAGTTTGAGGTGAAGGTCTCTGTGTGTTTATTTAACAGTCCTACTAAGCTTCTTTCCTTTTAAAATGCCAGTGATATGACCTAGGAAAATATAATTAACATAGCTGGGATTCTTGTAAGATACTGATTTATTTGAATATAAACATGTTGTAATTCGCACTAGACATAACAATTTTAGTACCGTAATCAAATTAGTACATGTGCACTCCAGCTTTGCACTAAGGTCATTTATTTCTTTTACGTTTATTTTAGTATGGTGTGTGCATGTAAATGGATGAAAATAAATGAAGAAATTTATGTAAATCTACCCAAAAATACAGTTGAAAAACTTTTTATAAAATGTACTACAGTATTGTACACTAATGTACTACATTTTTTATATCTTGAGCAAAATATATGATGCTTATATTCAAATTAATCTCTGTCTTGCAAGGATTTCAGCAATGCAAATTATATTATCCTAACTTTAGTCTGAGATATTATATAAAATAAACATAAAGAAATCACCAATCTTTTATCTTGAACACGAGGGTGGTGGGAAGAGGGGGTGGGGGGGCGGCGGGGGTGGGTGACAGAATGTCTGGCGTTTGTTTGTTTATTTATTTGAGATAAGATTTGACAGTTGGCGCTGAAGGCCTGCCTGCGTGTTTATTTATCATTACTTAAGAGTGACTAAGCTCTTCTCATAATTTGCCACCCAAACAATCGTCCGTTCCCAGAAGATCGTTCATTAACCAAAAAAAGGATTTATTAACTTGAAGCCATTGTTTCAATGGGTTTTTTGAGAATGATGGTTCAGCTCACCGAATTTCTAAATTCAGCAAAAAATGGTAGAAAAGTTCACTTGCTTTGAGGTATTGTATGTAAGAAACTCCTGGATGATGATGATGATGATGGGATTTAGAATGGGGTGGAGGAGAAGAAAGAAAGAAGGCATTGGGGTGGAAGAAGGCACCCCGTGGCGCCATTCACCAATAAAATTTAGTTCTCTTGGTGTAATTCAAGATTATTTTCTTTAAATCAACACTGCACTGCATTATATATTGTCAATATGTAAATTAAACTTCAAAATGACCAATAATTTGCTTGTAAACACAGAAAAAAAGCATTTAGTTGAAGAGTCTCAAGCAAGATGTTACCTCCACTGAAAAGACAAAAAGACTGACGCCTGTATGCTGTGTTGGCAGGCTGGATGGCGTGCCACAAACTAGTGACCCTACCTTCAATTATGTTCAATAATTGTTAAAATGACTAAAAAATTTAATATTAAACTTTTAAAATTATTGAATAGTATAAACTTGATATTTACTAAAAGGGTAAGAAATTTAAGCCCTAGAACCGATTACTGTATTGGCGGACTAATACTACAGCTGGTGGACCGCCAAATGCAAGCTAAAACATATGGAGGTCGGCTCGTAAGAAACTCGTTAATCGAGGGATTGCTCGTTAACCGAAGTTAAGAATCCTATGGAAGGTAACTCGTTAACGGGCGTTCTGCGTTAAACGAGGTCACCTGTATTCTTGTAAGATAGTAATTTATTTGAATGTTTTTTTTTTCAATTTAAATTTTAATTGTTTATTCCTTGATAGAGGAAGCGGGATCCTAGTGCTGTCACTTGGTACCCCTGTACCATAACACCAGAAGCAACTGGCCAGTGTCACAAGTATATACAGTACAGTCATCCCTTGGTTATCGCGCCTAATTGGGACCCCGCCGATAACGAAAGTACAGAACCTATGGGATTTATTCTAATTGGTTCCAGGCACCCAAGACAGTTTCCCATTTTACGACCATTTAGACCCACTAAATATATATATATATATAATGTTATGGTAAATATCATAAACACACATAGGCATGGCTAGGTTATTACAAAGTGATGAAAAGGGTACGCTTAATACTGTAGTCCACAAAACATGTAGCTATGCTTTTTTTATTTGGTCCCCCGTCATACGAGTCCGTTTTCTCTCACATCAGGACGCCTGAGTCCTCCGTTTTCTCTCTTAATCTTAGAGTGCACCAGAAACTTTACTATTTTTAGTAATGCCACAGAATTTGAAATTGCAACCCCAATTGCAACTTGCAATTGTTGAGGCAACTAGATATGTCTGATTACAGCAAATGTGTTATTGTCAATTTGTAGGTGAAAGATTTTATCCTCAATAGATGTAGGTTAACATTTCACCTGTAGGCAAATGCTTAGAAAAGCCTAAGTAAGGAAGCATATTCCTTTAACACATAATATCTGACCAGTATGGGGAGGATCATCGTGTCTCCGTCAGGGGGTCGTGGAGTGGTGGTCCAGCAGGCGTGTTTTTTTTTTTCGGGGGGGTCACGGACGTATAAGCAATCGGACGTTGTTTGGTTGGACGTTAACCGGCGCATGACTGTAATAATAATAATAATAATAATAATAATAATAATAATAATAATAATAAAAAAGAAATACAAAAATGAAAAAAAAATATCAAGAGTGAGAAACAATATACCTGTATGTATGTTATGTTGTCAAAGTAAGAGAAACCATTGAGACCCTGCAGAAAGTCAGATCATCAACCTGGGACTTGGTCACATAGCAGCAGGGTCTACCATTAGACAATACATTATGCTTCCAATATCTTCCCAGACGGTAGTACCTCCTTGTTTGGTACATTAGCTGCCTACTACCTACACCAGTGAAACCGTTGCTTGATATACAGCCCCTTTTGGCACAAGTACACACACCTCTTTGAATATCATCACTTAGAACTGCTTATCAGTTGTCATTTTTATCAATTTAAAAAAAAAAAATCTGCATAAGAAGGTGAAATCTTTAATACAGCACTCATTTTATACACCTGGTCACCTCCACATCTTAGGGGCTGTAGTGTTTACATTCTTTCTCTTGTTTTTATCGGTATGACAACGACGGGAAATATTTTCCAACAGTAGAAGGTAAGCAAATGTACACATGTATATCAACGTCTATATAAAACAAAAAATCTTTATTTAAAAACAAAATATAAGTAAAAACACAACTCGTTTTTTGCAAAACCAGTGACTGATTGGTTCTACATAATTATAAAACTGAAGAAAATAAGTCCTCCATTGTAGCTGTATTAAAATTAATGTAGAAAAATTAATATGGTTGTTTTAAGTAATGTTATTTAATGTTAATAAATGAAACAATGGAAGTAGCTAACAATTACGGGTAAAACAAAGTGAGACTGCTCGTATGTAAGTGCGCACATGTGTAAACATATCGTCATTACTCTACATAAGAATATGAAAGCAACACTTATTTACTGTTCATATATGTTTTAATTAATGTTTCTGAATTTCTTTTTGATTGAATTATTGTTTATGTGTGCAAATTGAACAATACAATTCATTAATAATACGAAGAATATTAAAACACATGAGGAGACAAGACGTCATTGTTTTTGTTGTTTACAAAACCAGTGACTAATTGGTTCTACATATAAAACTGAAGAAAATAAGACCCTGGTTGTAGCTGTAGTAAAATTAGTATGGTTGTTTTAAGTTATGTTATTTAATGTTAATAAGTGGAACAGTGGAAGTAGCTAACAATTAAGGGTAAAAAAAAAGTGAGATCACGTATGTAAGTGAGCACATGTGTAAACATGTCATCATTACTCTACATAAGAATATGAAAGCAACACTTATTTACTGTTCATATATATTTTAATTAATGTTTCTGAATTAAAAAAAATTCTGCCCACCAGTGGTAATAAAGTTGAAAACACAAAGACAGCCAATGTTGTTGTGTGTGTGTTTTTACTTGGATGACGAAATTGTATTTGAATTTGGAAGATTTTAATTTTGTGGGGTTTTTAGTCTAAATGGGTATCCAAATATGAGAGCCTACTGTAAATAGGAGTCCAAATATGAGAGCCTACATATAAAGAAACAAACATTCCTGCATTTGAGACCAGCAGACAACCTTTAGCAGTTCCTCAATACATGGCGCTGCCGCACCACTGCCATTAGTAAACAAACCACACAGCAGCAAGGGTTTATTTTTTTTTTTGCAATATATCAACAATATTAGTTAAATCAATAGTTTTATAGTACTGTATAGAGAATTCTTGTAATTGTTAAGTACTGTAATGAGGAAACAGTCTTTGTAAGGGGCTGATTTAAAAAACATCTGCTACAACTCATCGACTAGTGTTCTGGAAGACGCATGGTAATTTTCGAGGTATATTTTTGTCATAAAAAGTGCGTCTTTTAAGCCAAAAAATATGGTAGTTACTGTACTGTAGTCCATTGAGTAAGGCTTTAATGAAAGACTTGGTTATAGGACATTTGACAGTTTATATATTGTACCTAATTGTTGAATGTGAACTGCATGTTTGTTTTCTTCTTTTTTATTTATTTTTTCAGTTTGTATTGATGATGTCCGAGTGTCAGGTCACTCCCTCCCATTACCACCATTTGTAAACGAGACAGTATGGGGCCAGGTGAACACTCAACAAAACCTGGAACAAGGTTGTACTGCCCCTGATTTCTGCACAAACTCCTCCTGTTTGCCTCCTCTGTCCTGCCAGGATTCTTGGAGACATGCAACTTGCAGGTGAGAACTTGAACATGTTGAACCTCCCTCCCCCCCTTTTTTTTTATTTTATTTTATTTTATTTTTTTTTTTCAGGTTATGTTCAGGGCACTTTTTCTAGTGCCCTCTCATGTAGGGTGAGCAAAGTGGCTCTTGGGAAGGGTTGCTCTGTCACACAAACAGGACTGGGATTGCACTGCCACCTAGATCCCAGAGCAGAAACGACCATCTTATCTGTGCCCCCCATGTGCAGCGCTGTAACTAGAGACTCCTGGCAGTCATCTCAGCCTGTCTCCGTCGCCACTCATCTGTCGCCATAGGACTTTTGGGTGTTCGGGTTCTGGTGATGATGGAAAGTATGATGAGCTGGATGATGGTTGCGCGTGAGTTGATTTATGTGGTAAGGCGGGGGAGCAGACTGCTCCACACATTTTGGCTCTCCCTTTCCCTGATCCAGTAGTGCAGGTATCTGCAATGACTGGGGAGAGGGAGAGTTGCAATGGACTGCTGATAGCCCAGTTTGTTGGATTTTACCTTAGTAGCCTGTCCATCTTGCATTGCCTTTATCTGCAGGTCTAGTCGTTAGTTCCCATGATGGTACCTCTTCCACCTATTCCACTATTTGGGTCTTACTGGAGCTCCATAAGCATGTTTGCCTGATGTGGGTTTCCACCACAGATTTTTGGTTTGGGGTTTACTCCTGCAGACTTGTACCTACCAAGGTAGTGGTTGGTAGGTGCCAAGACATGTTCACATGCCAGCGGGCCTATGCGCCGTCCCTCTGGGGCCCACTGCTACTCTGAGATCCCCTGCTGGTCTAGCCTGGGGCCACGAGTCACCCAGTTACCGTGTGTTGCCAAAAGGAAGCACAGCAGGAGTCCTGATGGTGAAGAGGCTGTGTACTGACAGGGGAAGACTTGTCCAAGTTGCTTCCCTGTTCACCCCCCCAGGGCTTGAAAGTGACGGTAGCTGAAAGTGGGAGGAAGTAGTGGCTGCACTTTAACACTAACATAATGCTGTCACACTAGATGCATTACACCACCCTGTGTGCACACACACACACACACACACGGGAATTAAGACAACAAGCATCCAGTGAGGGTCTTGTTGTGTGACTGCATGGAGGCAAATTAAATGATCAGTGTTGAGGAGCTTATCGCTTAGCAACACTGGTGCATGTTACCACTCCTTTTCACTCCATCTCTCTAATTACCCACATCTTTCTGCTTCTCACTCCATATTTTAAAATGTTCTGTAATGAAATGTTGAAGGGATACAACTTTGCTCATTTATACAAGTATCACAATCTCTCTAAAATACTTTAGGTTTTGTATTTATTCAAGACATCTTCAGGTCATGAGACCCACTAATCCCCTACCCAAGAAAGGGTGACCTGACATTCCATCAGAAGGTTAGTATTATGAGACCACTAATCCCCCACCCTACCTCCACCTGACATTGAGTCAGAGCCCCTCCCAAAAATACTTGAGCTTTCGTCTTTATTCAAGACATTTTCAGAAAATGCTTTCGATTTTCGACCTAGGAAAATTTGTTCCCAAAACCGAATTATTTTTTTCAATTCCGGCTTTGGGAATGCTTTTCCGAGCAAATTTCAATTCTGGTTATCGGAGAGTTCCGGGTTTGAGGGGGTCCTGATAACGGAGATATTACTGTATTTAACTTTATTCTCTGCAGCTGTCAGCCGGGTCAACAGCTGTTGGGCCGTAGGTGCCAGGATGTTGACGAGTGTGTATTCCAGCCTTGTCTACAAGGAGGCACCTGTTACAACCTGAGACCTGGTTACCACTGTGTGTGTGGTCCAGCTCACACGGGAGACAACTGTGAATGGGCCAAACTACCTTCAGACCCTAACCCTTTTACAGCACCAATGGCCATAGCAGCTCTTACACTCTCTGTTCTAGTTATTGGTAAGTCCGATCGTTCTAGTTATATCTTTATTCCGTGGCCATCATCCATATTTGTGTGTGTATGCATGTTGTGCTTTTCCACCTTACCTGAATCAAGAAAAGGAAACAAGAAATTAATTACATCAGTTCCTTTATTAAAATATGTAAGAGAAAATATGAAAAATCTATAACAAATTCAAATATAATTGGCACCTTGATACCATTGGTTCCTTTTGCTTGCTTGTATCAACTGGTATTTTAGATACATTTTCTTCAAGTGGTATTCCTTCATCTCAGTGGGGTAACTACGTCCATATCGGTCACTAGAGTTGATCTTTCAAGTTCAAGGATCACTGATTCTGTAGCAATGAGGCTCAAATTAACCAAATGCATCATAGACATGTGGACAGCGAGTACTTGTGACACAGTCTCAGATGTCCAGTCCTGGTACAACTGCAGCAACACCATAGGACGCCCCCTACCTTCAAGCCGCATATCATATACATTTAAGGTCATGGCATCCTGAGGAGTTGCAATCCTCCCAACTTCATTGTGAAGAACATCAATTACTGCCACAGTGTTTCGGTTGGGAGAAGCCTTGTAGTCTCCCATAGTGTATATTAGGTCCTTAAGTAGTATCTCAGAAGTGTTAGGCATATACAGCTGCCCCTCGACTTACGACGGGGTTAGAGACCCAAATCCAGGTCGTAAGTCGAAAATGCTTAAATAATACATATAAAATCTAAAATGGGTGTCTCTTTTTCTTTTCAGCTCCACAAAACTCTCACTTTTAAGCTTGCCAGCCATTTTAAAGTGAATTACAAACAAAAATTTTGTCAGTACACAGCGCAATCACTAATGTCGGGACTCGAAAATACGTACAGTGGTCCCTCGGATAACGAGCACAATCCGTTCTAGAAGGTTGCTCGTTAACCGAAACCATTGCTTCAATGGGTTTTTGGGTAATTGGTTCCACCTCACCGAAAATTGCCTAAATTCAACAAAAAAGGTAGAAAAGTACACTTACTTTGAGGTGTGTATGTAGAAGGCTCCTGGATGATAATGATGGGAATTAGAATGGGGGTGGAGGGGAAGGGAGAAGAGAAGGCATTGGGGTGGAAGAGAAGTCACCCCATGGCGCCATTTCACCCATAAAATTTTAGTTCTCTTGGTTTAATTCAAGATTATTTTCTTTAAATCAACACTGCACTGCATTATATATTGTCAATATGTAAAATAAATTTCAAAATGACCATTAATTTGCTTGTAAACACAGAAAAAAAGCGTTTAGTTGAAGAGAGTCTCAAGCAAGATGTTACCTCCACTGAAAAGACACAAAGACTGACGCCTGTATGCTGTGTTAGCAGGCTGGATGGCGTGCCACAAACAAGTGACCCTACCTTCAATTATGTTCAATAATTGTTAAAATTACTAAAAAATTTAATATTAAACTTTTAAAATTATTGAATAGTATAAACTTCTTGATATTTACTAAAAGGGTAAGGAATTTAAGCCCTAGAACCGATTACTGTATTGGCAGACTAGTACTACAGCTGGTGGACCGCCAAATGCAAGCTAAAACATGTGGAGGTTGGCTCGTAAGAAACTCGTTAATCGAGGGATTGCTCGTTAACCGAAGTTAAGAATCTTATGGAAGGTATCTCGTTAACTGAGGGACCATTGTAATTTGACAAAATTTTGGTACGACTGAGGCGGTCGTATGTCCGGGTGGTCGTAAGTCGAGGAGTAGCTGTATCTTATGCTAGAAATGTCAGTTAATTTTAGTTGTCATAAAATAATAACTAATTGGTTGAAGCAAACACCTAGCAGTGTTTAGGCGTATGTAAGGTCGGTTGCTATGAACACTGTTGAACTTCAATTTATTGTGCTTGAAATGATAACCCATCTTGTATACTGTACAGTACCTTTATTTTATGGCTCTTTTGCAATTAATTTTAATCTCTTACATTCTATTCTTCAAGGTTAAAAATCATTAAATTTATTTATATAAATCACAATCGAAGAAATAATGAGTATCCCATTATTTACCCACCTATATAGTGGTAATTGGTATCCTGTTGAACATTCGCCTTCACCGGTCCCGTGCAGCACGAGGCATGGCTGGACGTTCAGGAGGTGTGGAGGGTGTAACTAGTGTTGTTGAAACCCCAGTTGAAGTACAAGCAGTCACAGACACCCCTCACATTCGTGCTGCGAAGGAAGAAAATGTGTTGCTAGACTCTCTGAAGATCAAAATGCCCACTAAACAGATTCTTCTATCACCTAAAGGTATGAGGTTGATAGTTACTCATTAATTTCTTGAAGTACACAAGATCTTGTTTATTCTTGATACAAAAAACATTCATGCAAGATTATATGAATTTTGTAGAAAAAGTTTGACCTTTTAAGAAAAAAATCGGTATTATTGGCAAATTCTGATTTGAGTGTTTTAATGATAATTCGTTGGTCTTTATTAGAACGAAATATGATTGTATAAAAAGCAATTTGAATTTTCATCAAGTTAATAGATTACATAGGACCATTTTTCCTCAAGTTGCAGAAATATGATTAAAGTTAAACACTTGTTACTCAGACACTTTCTACTTACTCTTTGTGTAAATGAATGAAATAATGTGATTCTTAAAGAAGAAAACAGTGACTGTCAGTCTTGTTTTGTCCCGCCAAGGGAAGGTGAAGGACATTAAATATCATGTGCGTCATTTGTCAAGTTTGTGTCTCCACATGACCCTAAGTTCTGTTTAACATATGGTCACCATAGTATGTGGCCATCTCATACCACAGTCATATTACATCTATCGATTCATACAGTATGTAAGAATGGTACATTTTAATGCAGAAGTAACATATAACTGCCACGGTTACAGGCACAAAGCATCTGGTCACTCCCATAGGACCTCTGACTCTTGGGGAGAAGGTAATCACCAAATGCTCCTGCTGTGAAGATGTTAGATGTAAGGAAGCCACCAACAACTCTCCAAGGTGTTCCACAGCAGCAGTCACGACTACAGTGACGGAGGCAGTTTTAGAACACAGAGTGGGCATCGCACAGGTGGATTGTTCTACCACATGCAATAATGCAGTATGTCCAGTGACGTGTTCAAGAAAACCAACAAATGGAGTGCTTCAGGTCATAACCAGTACTGGTATGAGCTCTGTTCGACCTTTACTGGCACAAGATGATCTCAGAGCCTACGCTTATGAGGGAGACGGATCGCCATCTGGATCGCTTTCTTCTACTGTCTTAGGTAAATGTTATAGTAAAGTAGGAGTTATTATAAATGCTTAACTGGGGAGATGAACTGAAGGTGGAAATGTTTGACTCGGGTGTGTATTCATTCAGATTAATACCAAGGAAAATTTTTGATCAGGATGATAATCAAAAGAGGTAAAGGATGATATTTCAGAATCAATTGATAATGAGCAATGAATCAGGTTAGGCTTTGGTGGTGTCACCCACCTGTGGTTACGTGAGAAGGAGAGTGAGGGGTGAAATAGAAACTATAAAGCCCTTCGTCCCCACTTTTTTATATTGTTTCTGTTTCAGCACCCCCCACTTTCATTTTGTTCTGGTTACAAGTAGTATTAAAAAATATGCACTTACAATTTCACATAATTAAAATCCTAATCAAATTAATTGAAGAATGAATTGTATACCATTTTTCAATTATTTATTGCTCTAACGTTCTGACCACACAAGGTCATGTCTGTGCCTTTTGTGATTTATTCTTTGAAGAAGACCCAGTGTGATTGAAATTTTACTCTTTTTCTCATCAAAATTCGTTATTTTGCAAAATAGCTTGCAAGCAGACCAATCTAGCTAGACCTAACCTTAAGGTATAATAAGGTTAGGTTAGGTTTGATTAAATTGGAAAATACAGCTGATAAGACAGAACATGTCTACAGTAAAAAAAAAAAGCCTCTTGACGACGAAACTGTCTTTCAAGTTACACGAACCAACCTAACCTAACCTTATTATACCTTTTAAGTTAGGTTAAGTTAGATTGGTCTGCTTACAAGTTGCTGTATTTTGCCAATTTTATATACAGTATTACCCCGCTTTATGCATTTTTTATTACGCGTATCCACGTTTACGCGGTACCCTGCCAGACCCGGAATGCTCACTTGACGTGGTGCATGTACTCTTTTACGTGGAGAGCGGCGTGGGCAGGGTGCTCACAAGGTCGCCCAGTCATCAAAACATTACCAAGTTCTTCACCCGCCACCCACCACAGCCGGCCCAAGTCAGTGATAGTGATAATTATAGTGAGGATATGGACTTATATGGACTTTGAGGGGTTTGACAAAGAAGCCCTGCAAGCCTCTGTGGTGGATAGTGATACAATTGATACAAGTGATACAGGTGAGGGCCAATAATCTGACCTCTGCCTCAGAACCAACCCCCCATCCCCTTGTGCCCAGCCATCTTTTCTACTAATGTAAGTGTTAAAAAACCTAATATTATTGATATTTCTCTTAATTATTAATTGTGTGTGCATACCATCATAAAGTTAAGATAATATTTTTACTACAACATAGTTGTGTGCCGTCAAAAAGTGGAGTTTGGGGGTCGGGCCAGTCTCTATTGGAATTAATCCCATATGTTCTGTTGTTCACTTAACGCGGTTTTCACATAACGCGGTACCCTGTGGGTTCAATTGACCGCGTTAAGCGGGGTACAACTGTGTGTACTATGTTTGTTCATTTGAGGGATAACAAGCATTGCATTGACTGGGATAATGCCTCCTCAATATTACCATGTAAGTCAATTGACAGTAGGAACATCATAGAATCTAGTCTTATTAAACATACCGAAGCATTCAACATGAATTTGAGTAACGGCATGTACAAGCTGGACAATTTTGTAATTAAGAAGATTTGTGATCAGGTGAGAAGGCCGGGTCACTTGACCATCTGACCTGACCACCAACCGTTGTGTGCTATTTAAAGATTAGTAGGGTCATTACCTAATACCTGACCATTGTGGACCTGGTCTCACCCTCCTCTGTATATATACACCTTGATTTGTATTACTCTCTCTAGTCTGTACTCACCCCTGAAGATGTGAATTACACGAAAGCGCTTGGGAACTTCGTGTTTTCTTCTTTCCTTGTGGTTATCAGCATATACCTAGATATACAGTGATTTACTTGCATATATATATATATATATATATATATATATATATATATATATATATATATATATATATATATATATATATATATATATATATATATATATATATATATATATATCTTGATAAAATCACACGGGAAAAGGGAAACAACGGAGCACCTTAGCTTTCGTCTTTATTCAAGACCTCTTCGGAGGCAACTGGATTACATGGACAGAGAGAGGCTTAAATATACAGGGTGACCTTAAAAACATGAGGTCAGGTCATAATGATGTCATCCACTAATCCCTACACCAACACACACGTAGAGGAGCTTAAGAAAAGGGGGGTGACGTGACTAGTCAGGTCAGGTAAAAAATAAGGGACCCACAAAATAACTATCATACAACTATATCAAAGGTTTTCAAAGCATTTTTAACCTTGGGCCACTGACAAATAAATTTATGTAACATATTATCAGTTTTGAACTGACCATCACTAAGGTTTATTGATTTCAATTCCTTAATCAAACTAGCTTCAACCAGAAGTCTTTCTGTGACACAAGATGATTTAAATACTTCTAAGCTTTTTTCCCAAGCAATGGGGTGATTATTATTCCTAACATGGACGAACAAGGCACTGCTTTCAGATGCTGTTCTGATATTATACTTATGTTGTTTGATCCTGAGCTGCAGTGTTTTTCCTGTCTGTCCTACATAATTACAATTACATTTGCTTCATGGAATACAATAAACACTTCCATTTACATTCAAACTTGGGCTATTTCTTATTAACATATTGGTAATGGTTGAGTCATACTTGAAAACAACATTAATATTTAGAAGCTTGAGGGACCGAACTAACGGGACAAATTCATTACGATAGGGCAGAGTCAAAATATTCTTAAGTGTAGGAATTTGTCTGGTTTGAGAGGAATGAAAGGATTTTTTAGCCCTTTTAAAACAACCTGTACAATACAGGTTTGCACTTAGGTCTATTGTTACTGTACAATGTTGACAAAATTCACTAGATAACGTACGCCTGGTCGCACAATCTATAAGAATACGCGATGCATATGTGACTGTGCCCGCTCTAGGTCCATTATTTGAATGTTTTTTTTTTTTTTTTTAATTGTTTATTCCTTGATAGAGGAAGCGGGATCCTAGTGCTGTCACTTGGTACCCCTGTACCATAACACCAGAAGCAACTGGCCAGTGTCCAAATATATCCAGCACAGTACAGTCATCCCTTGGTTATCGCGCCTAATTGGGAGCCCGCCGATAACGAAAGTACAGAACCTATGGGATTTATTCTAATTGGTTCCAGGCACCCAAGACCCAACCCCAAGTTTCCCATTTTACGACCATTTATACCCACTAAATATATATATAATGTTATGGTAAATATCATAAACACACATAGGCATGGCTAGGTTTATTACAAAGTGATGAAAAGGGTACGCTTAATACCGTAGTCCACAAAACATGTAGCTATGCTTTTTTATTTGGTCCCCCGTCATACGAGTCCGTTTTCTCTCACATCAGGACACCTGAGTCCTCCATTTTCTCTCTTAATCTTACAGTGCACCAGAAACTTCACTATACTTAGTAATGCCACAGAATTTGAAATTGCAACCCCAATTGCAACTGGGGTTGCAATTGTTGAGGCAACTAGATATGTCTGATTACAGCAAATGTGTTATTGTCAATTTGTAGGTGAAAGATTTTATCCTCAATAGATGTAGGTTAACATTACACCTGCAGGCAAATGTTTAAAAAAGCCTAATCAAGGAAGCATATTCCTTTAACACATAATATCTGGCCAGTATGGGGAGGATCATCGTGCCTCCGTCAGGGGGTCGTGGAGTAGTGGTCCAGCAGGCGTCACGGAAGTGTATTTTTTTGTGGGGGGGGAGGGTTGGGCACGGACGTATATGCGATCGGACATTGTTCGGTCGGACGTTTACCGGCGCATGACCATTGCCGTGCTATTTAAAGATTAGTACGGTCATTACCTAATACCTGACCATTGTGGACCTGGTCTCACCCTCCTCTGTATATATACACCTTGTTTTGTACTTCCCTTTAGTCTGTACTCACCCCTGAAGATGTGAATTACACGAAAGCGCTTGGGAACATCGTGTTTTCTTCTTTCCTTGTGGTTATCAGCATATACCTAGATTACGCGCACCTACAGTGATTTACTTATATATATATATATATATATATATATATATATATATATATATATATATATATATATATATATATATATATATTACCCATAAATACTGTAAGAAAAGAATAAGTGAAAGGAATGTTTCGCAGTGATGACTGATAACGGTTTACACCAGCGCTCTCTGTTTACATCACGTAATCAGTTGAATCGCGCTGTTTCTGTCGATTGCTCTATGAAGTGTCAGTGATTTTTGCTGTTTTCTCCAATTTTGTTGTGTTAGCCATTGAATATGGAAAAGCACAGTCAGAAGAATGTTTCCAAGAAGTGTTCTGGTGATCGAATTGCCGGTGGTGAACGTAAAAGAAAGGCTATAACACTATTGCTGGAACAAGCTTGAGTAGCAAATCTGTGAGATCACGGCCAAAGTAATATGCACCCAACTCTATTTTCTCCATAAGCCCTGTTATTTTTATTGCGCAAATTTCTACAGCGCGAGGTTTCTCAAGAACGCAACTATCGCATTGTAGCAGAAATGACTGTACAGTATAGTCTCGGTTTACGCAGTCAATTAAACCCGTGGAGGTCCGCGTAAAACGAGAAATGCGTAAACGAAATAACGGAACATATGGGATTAATTGAAATAGAGACTAGGCCGACCCCCAAACTACCCCTTTTCCAACACAATACGTATGTTGTAGTGAA
Source organism: Homarus americanus (assembly GCF_018991925.1). Classification (NCBI taxonomy): domain Eukaryota; kingdom Metazoa; phylum Arthropoda; class Malacostraca; order Decapoda; family Nephropidae; genus Homarus; species Homarus americanus. Next base: position 120,946 of record NW_024735130.1, read on the forward strand.
AATAACATCTTAATTTTATGATGGTATGCACACATAATTAATACTTCAGAGAAATATAAATAATATTAGGTTTTTTAACACTTACCTTAGTAGAAGAAATGGCTGGGCACACGGGGATGGGGTGTTGGTTCCAAGGCAGATTATTGGCCCTCGCCTGTATCACTTGTATCACCTGTATCTCTATCCACCACAGAGGCTTGCAGGGCCTCTTTGTCAAACCCCTCAAAGTCCATATCCTCACTATCACTGACTTGGGCTGGCTGTGGTGGATGGCGGGTGAAGAACTCGGTAATGTTTTGTTGACTGGACGACCTTGTGCGCACCCTGCCCGCGCCGCTTCCCGCGTATATGATGGAATGTACCGCGTAACTAATAATTGCCGGTCTGGCCAGGTGCCGCGTAAATGACCAAACGCATAAAGGAAATCTGCATAAATCCAGACTATACTGTACTCTCGATTTAACGGAATCCAATATAACGAACTCTTGATTTAGCGGAAAGAATTTTTGACGAGTATTCTTTATACGAGAATTCGATGATATGAGGTTAAAGAATTTGCACCTTATTCGCTAACTGAGCGATATTGTTCAATGATACCAGAAGCGAATACCCTGTACAGTGATGACCACTTGGGTTAGTTATACAACAGATTTTTTCCTGTCAAAAAGCCATAATTTTGAGCAACATATTACTGTACTGTGCTCACTTTGTACTCACATGTACTCCTCTAAAGGGCTAAAATTTTTATCTCTTGTGCAATGCAAACTATGTGATGTTTACACTCAAATTAATTGCTATCTTACAAGGATTCCAGCAATGCAAGTTATATTCTAGTAAGTTCAATCTGACATTTTATAAAAGAAAAACTTTAAGCCTAAAACTACCTTCACCCTGACTGGGAGGATTGGGGAGGTAGAGGTAAGATGTTGATAGCTGGGCGGAGAATGTTACCAAGTGCATAGTTAACAGTCAAATAGAGGGAGTGTGGAGAATAGATAATGAACCAGCCCTCTTCGACTCTCACTCCGATAACCTCTACCTCCAACACATCTCTGGGCTTGATTAATGGTCATTCATAATTCAATGTTTGAAGGACCAGTGTATAAAACACGTTTATTATAAGATAATAATAAGGATTCCTATGCAACTTTGGTGGAGAAGGAACATTAAATCATGAGAATTGACCATCACCTACTTGGCTTTGAAGCTACTTTGAAGCCTGATAGGATACTGATGACAGTTCTCACTGAAATCAAGATTAGTAATTATTAGTTCCATTTATTGAATTAAAACTTTTATTTGAGTGTACTAATCATATTTCATATATTCTAGATGATCAATGCCAAGCGCCCAAATATTTACTTTTTATTTTGAATTAACTTGTGTAGTAACGATACACCAAAGTTATATAGTAAGTTTCAGTGTACTGAACCACCTTGTTTTCTACAAACCTATCTATGGCCATAAATAAGATTCATAGATATAATTATTAACTAAGTACAGGGTACTAACTCATAATCCCCTATACCAAGCTCATTGTTACTTATCTTTGAGGTGTGTGTGCAGTGCTGGATGATATTTACTCACTAAATTGAGTAAACTGTCTGTGAGAGAATTTGTGTTTCTTCCACTCCAGCTGTTTCAGCGCTGATATGGCTACCCCCTCTCTGAGCCCCCTGTCATTTTACACTGACATCTGTTGGGGATACTAATTACCCAATTAATTCTTTAACTATAATAATAATTTTCATATTGATTTATTACTAACAAATATGCAATATTTAATGAGTTAATTATTAGTTATTCGGTAGAGATTAATGTAGCTCATTGTTATTTATTGCAACTCATGAATTTAATTTAACATTCGTAATCAACAAACATGATTGCGTTGGTTACTCATATTTTTCCTGTTTTTGTTTTGACTTAAGGAGTAGCATGTTATATTATGTACACTAGCTTCTCCTGTCAGGGATAATTTTTCCCATATAAACATCACCATATCCCTATTTATTATACAGTTTCAGTCTTAAACTAATTTTACCCTTTCCTGTCAGAGAATTGTGACAGGGAGATAAAGTTTTTCGCTTGTAAAATGTCACTAAATTGACTTGGCAGATTATAACTTACATTGCTGGGATTCTTGTAAGATAGTGATTAATTTGAGGGCAAGCATCCCATAATTTGCACTAAACAAAAATTTTAGTAATTAATTTAGTACATTTGAGTTCAGGTTTGCCCTTAGGAGAATTATTTCTTTTACCTTTTTCACAATACAGTCATGCGCCGGTTAACGTCCAACCAAACAACGTCCGATCGCATATACGTCCGTGCCCCCCTCCCCCTCCCCCAAAAAATACACTTCCGTGATGCCTGCTGGACCACCACTCCACGACCCCCTGACGGAGACACAATGATCCTCCCCATACTGGTCAGATATTATATGTTAAAGGAATATGCTTCCTTACTTAGGCTTTTTTAAGCATTTGCCTACAGGTGAAATGTTAACCTACATCTATTGAGGATAAAATCTTTCACCTACAAATTGACAATAACACATTTGCTGTAATCAGACATATCTAGTTGCCTCAACAGTTGCAACACCAGTTGCAATTGGGGTTGCAATTTCAAATTCTGTGTCATTTCTAAGGAATAACGAAGTCTCTGGTGCACTCTAAGATTAAGAGAGAAAACGGAGGACTCAGGCGTCTGAAGCTAGAGAAAACGGACTCCTATGATGGGGGACACAAGCACTCACACGTGCCACTCATACTGACAGACTTGACACTCACTTACTTGACAAGTTTTACCAACCATTAGTTGTGTATGTTATCTAGTGAATTTAGTCAATATTGTACAGTACAAGTTCATTGCAATACAGTGGTCCCTCGGTTAACAATGGACCTAAGTGCAAACCTGTACTGTACATGTACTAAATGATTGCGGTACTAAAATTGTTATGTCTATTGCAAATATAGATTGTTTATACAGGTACTGTATTCATATAAATCACTATCTTACAAGAATCCCAGCAATGTAAGTTATATTCACCCAGGTCGTTTGGGTGGCAAATTATGAGAAAAGCTTAGTCACTCTTACGTAATGATAAATAAACACGCAGGCCTTCAGCGCCAACTGTCAAATCATATCTCAAATAAATGAACAAACACCAGACACTGTCACCTCACCTCCTGCTCCCCCCCTCTTCCCACGCTCGCTGGCCACCTCCCTCCTTGTGTTCCCAGACAAAAGATTGGTGATTTCTTTATGCTTTAAGGTGTTTATTTTATATAATATCTCAGACTAAAGTTAGGATAATATAATTTGCATTGCTGTAATCCTTGCAAGACAGGAGATTAATTTAAATATAAACTTCATATATTTTGCTCAAGAGATAAAAATTGCAGTACATTAGTGTACAACACTGTAGTACATTTTATAATATTAAGTTTTTCAACTGTATTTTTGGGTAGATTTACATAAATTTCTTCATTTATTTTCATCCATTTACATGCACACACCATACTAAAAGAAACGTAAAAGAAATAAATGACTTTAGTGCAAAGTTGGAGTGCACATGTACTAATTTGATTACGGTACTAAAATTGTTATGTCTAGTGCGAATTATAGGTTGTTTATATTTAAATAAATCAACATCTTACAAGAATCCCAGCAATGTAAATTATATTCACCCAGGTCATTTCACTGGCTTTTTATAAGAGAGAAGCTTAGTCACTTAAGAACTGATAAATATACACGCGTTAGACCTGGGCTTGTGCCAACTGTTAAACCGCTCCCCTCCCCTCACGCCCCCTCGCATGCTCCCTCCCTCCCTCTACCCCATCTGCCCAGCATTGCTGGAATCCTTGTAAAACAGTGAATAATTTTAATATAAACGTCATGTATTTTGCACGAGATAAAAATTAATCACCTGTATCACATTACAGTAGTGATTTAAGAGTAAAAGTGTATATGTACGTATAAAGTATTCCACATACACGTAAGTATAAATACAAAGTTTATGTGATGATCGGACAACGTTCATTTTGGTTAACATCACGTTTCCAAGAACGTATCTAGGACGTTAACCAGCGCATGACTGTATGTATTTAGGATGGTGTGTGCATGTAAATGAGTAAAAATAAATGAAGAAAGTTGCGCATATCTACCCGAAAATACGAGTTGAAAAACAACCATAACACTTTACAGCTTGGCCCAGTAGCCTGGTGGTTGCTGTAATGAGTCTAACTTGGCTACAGTGCTGCTCATTTTACGCAGCCGAGTAGGCGGAACAAGCAGAGACATGGTCCGTGACGTCTCTCATGACGTAGATGTGCAGAGATGTGTTTGTGAGTGACTCGGCCAGGCCACGCACCCCTCCCCTACCTCCCTACCATCCTGCCCCCAGCCAGATGCGCAGAGATGTGTTTGTGAGCCACTCAGATAAGCCGCACACCCCTTCCCCAGGCACCCTCTCCCTTCTCGCAGTGTTTGAATCTGCTATCCCAGTTTGTCCGCTCGTACTGAAGCCCATCTATTTACTGTCATCGCTATACTTGGTGCTTGGAAACGCATCCCTATTTAATCCATGTATTATTCCCTCCATTATACAAGTTTTCGCCGTATGAGCAGACTCCAAGTAACGTGTCTACTCGTATCATCGAGATTTTACTGTAGTTTGCCAAGTTGAGATAAAATCCGTTCATATGCTCACTCCTACGGAGGCACCTCAGACACATGATATGTACCTAGAAACATTAGAAACCTTATTCATGGCTTACATTAAACTATGGGGGTTCGGGATTTGTTTTCAATTTTTTTTATACTAGTAATTTCCAAACTTTTTTTTTTCCAATTCATAGCTGCACCCTTTTGACTTTATCCCCCACACCACTTCATTTCTGAGACTTCTGAGAAACTTTCAGCATGATGTCTAAGCACAGTAGTTAGTTGACCAAGATGTAGTCCAAAAGGTAGCAGTGAACAACACATACGGTCGTGGCAGGACACGACTGAACAGATGTGAACAAACTCCACGTGCCAAGCAGCACATTTGACGTGGAATTTAACAATCGTGTTTGATTTATCAAACTACTTTGCTAAATCAAGTGAAAAAAACGGAAATTCAATTTAGTGGAAATTTAAAGGAATCAAGCTCGATTGCTAAATTGGATTTAGCGAAATTTCCATTTAACGGAAGGGGGTGGCTCAAATTAGTCTGTTAAATCGAAAATATTTTTTACATATACTGTATTACCTTTATAAAATATCTTGCTGCCTTTGAGTGTGTGGTGGTGTTCTTTAACTTGCTGTTCATCTCAGGTTTACAGACAGAATCAATGGAAGATGACAGCCCCAAGCCTCTTGTGCCTGAATATGGTGAGGTCCTCGACCTTCTCAAGAGCCTTCCAGATGCCCTGAACTCTTCAACACTAAGCCAAGACTGCCGTGCTGGTCATACTACCCAGAAGACAGTTGGTGGGTCAAAGAGCCCTAAAACAAAACAAAAGGAAGTGAACATTACTTGAGGGGGGATAAAAATAAAACTAAGTTGCCAAGCAGAACAGAACCCAGATATAAGTGCACACATGTAAGGACAGTCATGGTCAAAATTTATATATGATCATGTTCTGTGATTAACCTTCAACATGTGATTCGGTAATAAACAGCAGTCTCTCCAAAGCCACTTAGCCAAGAAATTTTTATTGTTGTAAAATAAGTTCTTGACCTTTCAGTGACCATCTCTGGTTAATATTTTTTTTTTTCAGCTCAAAAGTACCCTCCCCTAAGTTTAAGTCATGTGCAAACTTAGATAATGACACAAAAGATAACGAGTGAAGGATATTGCATACACTAATTTTATTCGGCATTGTCACGAACGATGTTTCGACCACTCTTTAGCTTGTCAGTTTTTTTTAAATTTAAGGTTTGATTACAACTAAATTTCGAATAAGACACTATTTTGTTGATAGTTTGATAAACAATCTTTAGCTTAGCAAAAATCCATGCATCACTACACTGAAAGTTCTGTGAGAGGGAATCCAAGGTGTTTATACATTTATATTACTTCACCAGTAAATTGTACAATATAAATAGTGTTTTGTTGTCCTAAGGCAGTAACAAGGGTGTGGTGGTCAAGTGGATACAGAGTTTTAATTCTTGTCTTAATGAATTGCTTCCTAATTTTTGTTGGAAATTGAAGGCGTCGAGTGTCGTGCCGACCCCATTACCTCCTTGTGTACGGAGGTTTAGAATTCAGGGTGCTATATACACACTTCACCTGACAAGATTAAAACCTAGGTGACCCATTTTCACTGACATTTAAAAGAAAAAAAATGCGTAGTGAACACCAATGTTGAATTTATTGATATTTAATGTTTAGTAAGCTCTGGTACTAAATGAAAAAAATAACCCTGTACTATAACTTTCGGTGTTTTAGTTTAATTAACATCCTATATCAATCACCACTTATATCACTGACGTCTCTATATAATTTTGATATTTCTCTTTTTGCTTACCAATCTTACTCAGTTTTTATTCAATTGTTTTTCTACAATTATGAGCTGCCCCTAGGAGAGTCCCTGGTAGGGTCTCTGGGGGCACTTCCCCTGGTAGGGTTCTTGGGGGTGCCGCCCCTGGGAGGGTCCCTGGAGATGCCACCCCTGTGACTCCCACTGGGGGCATCACCCCTGGGACTCCCCGTGGGGGCACCACCTGGGACCTCCCAGGGGGTGCCGCCCCTGGGAGGGTCCCTGGGATGCCCCTGGGGTCGCTGCCACTGGGAAGGTCCCTAGGGGTGCCACCCCTGGGAGGGCCACTAGGGGGTGCCACCCCTGGGAGGGTCCCTGGGGGAGCCAATCCTGGGAAGGCACCTGGGGGCACCATCCCTGGGCTCACTGCCCCTGGGGGCACCAACCCTGGGAGGGTCCCTGCTGGCACCACCCCTGGGAGGATCGCTGGAGGCGCTACCCTTAGGAGGGCCCCTGGGTGCACCACCCTATGGTGAATAAAGCAGTTGATAAAATGGAGAATGGAAAGGTGGCTGGTGTAATTACAGAACATATCAGATGATATAGGTGTGTCAATGGAATAAAAGTCAAAATGCCTGGGAGTGATTGTGGTGAAAACAAAAGTATTGATTAGTAGTATGGATGAGGAAACTGCAATAGAGAGTGGAAAAAGGCCATTTCCTGTCTGTGAAAAGGTGTTGGCAGCAACTCAATAATATGTAGTGAGTGTGGAAGGTGTGCACACTAGGTACATTGGAGTGGATGGCTGACTGCAGGATGTTGCTGACTTTAAAAAGAGTTCTGTTTACATAAATAATCATTGACTATGTTACTGAGTTCTGTTACATCGCTGGGTGACATGGTTAATGCTGGTTAGGGTGCTGAAGCCAGAGGTGGCTGGAAGAAGTTTAGGGAAATTACTTCCTTTATTGATGGCAAGGAGACCTTCCTGCCACATAAAAGGAAATTTGTATACAGTACAACTAGAGTGAGAGGTGTGATCTACTGTATGCAGGATTGAACAAGCTGAAATGAGAATGGTGAGTTGGATGTGCAATGTGACACTAAAAGATAGGAAAACATGTTCAGGGCTAAGGGAGCAACTTAAATTAAAAGTACAGTACTGTACAGTAATGTTAAAATTTTGTGTAGCGGTAGGCTGAGATGGTTTGGGCATGTAGGGTGTGGATGAGATCAATTGGGTCAAGAAATGCATGAATCTAAATAAGGAGAGGAGAGGGTAGTAGTGACATAGCATGGTCTTTGTACAGGGGGGCAAAGGATTATTAATTTACGACTAGAATGTCACTCAGAACAAAAATAAATAAAATGCATAAGTATTATATTAATTTAGTTCTAATTCATCACAGGACTGCACAACTGGCATCAGGTTTTTTTATTAGGTATACATTTCCTTATCTTTTACACTGATGAATTTGGTGTTTTTTCTAGGAAGGCATCGGTACCATCCTTATCACTGGAAACAGAAACTGGAGTGATATAATTAAATCCGAGTGAAGCTTCTGGTTGTGTTTCAGATGAAAGTTGCTGTCAAACACACTACAACACACAAGGCATTCCACCTTCGTTCTTTTTTGTTTCGGTGATATAAAGGAGGTGTGAAGTCACATGTAGTCCTGAAAGTAAAACAAACAAAACTTGCATTCCCATCACTGTTACAGGGACTCATTTCCTGGACACTATATTCGACAACCAGTTTACATGGAAGCCACATATTCGTTACCTCAATGAGTCTTGCCAACATGCTCTCAAGTTATTGAGAATCTTGGGGCACACATAGTGGGGTACTGACCTTGGAACTCTGCTACAACTTTACCACATGCTAGTTACCCAAACTAGATTATGGGTGTGAGGTGTACTCCTCAGCCACTGAGGCTAAACTCAAAACACAGAATTCTATTCATCATGCTGGGGTGCACCTGGCGACCTGTCCCTTCAGGACTTGGCCAATCCCAAGTCTACTGGTGGATGCGGATAAGTCACCTCTTGATCTTCGACGTCTGTATCTCCAGGTGAAGTTTGGGTTTCACCTCTGCCGTCTGCAATCTGTAACCAACACTTTAGTTGACGAGACTGTCCTTATATTACACTCAGTATCCAAGCCTTCCACAACCTTTCAGCTTCAGGGTAAGGGAGGTTGTGAGTCTTCTTTGTCTTCCTCATGTTCAGATATGCCCCACGTAGTTCCCTAATGCTGCTCGTGGATTCTCCCTGAAGTTCAAGTTTGTCAGAAATTTTAACAAGAGGAAGGAATTACTCCTTCATTGTGTGGTTCATTCTCTCTCTCTCTTTTTTTTTTTTTTTTTTTTTTTTTAGGGCATGCCTCCTCCCACAGGGGGACTATCCCTGTTTAGTTTACACCGATGGTTCTAAGTTGGATGCAGGGGTGGGTTTAGTTTACACCGATGGCTCTAAGTTGGATGCAGGGGTGGGTTTTGGGGTAGTCTTTCCCAACTTCTGTTGGGACAGTAGTCTCCCCATTATGGCATCTATTTATATAAGAGAACTTTCAGTATTTTGCTTGCCCTCAATATTATTTTTACCTATCTCATAGCGATTTTACAGTTTTTAGTCATTTTTGCAGTGCTCTCCAGGCCTTAGCTAGTGTCTCATTACCCCATCCCTTGGTTATGGCTATTTTACAGTGGCTGTTTTTCATCCAACTTTGGGGTTGGATAGTCAGTTTTTGCTGGGAGTTGGCCCATGTTGGAGAGAAGGGGAATAAGCATGCTGATATTGTGGCAAAAGTTGCTGATTTTTGCCCTGTAGCACATCATTCCCCTCTACCTGCCTCTGATATGAAGCCAGGAATAAGAGCTGCCATTGGCTTGAGTAGGCAATGCAGGTGGGATGCCGTTGGGGCAAACAAGCTCCGAGACATCAACCCTGCTTTGGGTGCCTGGGAATATCAAGGACTGTCCCGCCGCCGGGAGACTGTTTTGGCCCATCTCCGCATTGACCATGCATGACTGACTCATGGTTTTTTAATGGAGAGGGCTTCCCCCTCCCCATTGTAATGACTGCCTGGTGCCATTGCATGTTAGACACCTGGTGGAGTACCCCAGCCTCAGAGATCTTTGTCGTAAGCACCTCTCCCAGTGTCGGGGGGACGGGGGGAGACAGGTCTGACCTTCTCTCTTTGGTGCTGGGGGAGGGAGTGGAGGGGATTTCTTCGTGGGGGAAGCCGGCCTTCGACACAAACTGTATCTCAATTTGACCATACAGATTTATAAATTTATATACATAAATATCAAATTTATAGCAATCAAACCACTTACAAAGGTACTGTAGGGGACACCCTACAAAATCTCATGATCATGCTCTCTCTCCTGATCCTCATGTTGATTGGGCATCAGAATGTAGCCAAACACGGGCAAGATCAAGCACTTTTTCCTGACGCTGATTGTCTATCATACCAGCCGAGCACTGTCCTGTTGCACCACTTGTCTATATAAGCCATAAGAAACCACCAATTTTAGATCACTTCTTCACCAGCCACAGCAAGCAACAACACCTTTCTACGAGCATGATACTTAACTGCGGCTTCCAGCACTCTGCTGTTATGCTATAAGAATAAACTTTATTTTTGTAAGATAAGAGTTTATCTTCCCTGTCTCCTACTCGAGCATCACCATACCATAGTGTGTACTGTATTGACAAAGAGCTAAAGAGAAAAGACAAGCATACACACCTGTACCTTATCTTGATTTTATTTCGGTGATCATGTACTGTACCGATTAATTCCCAGGACTCATTTACCATGACTAAACTCATCCTTGTTACTACACATCATCTGGTTTATGTAATTGTTGCCATCCCACTTAAACAGTTAGATTACATTACGTTAGATTTGGTTATATTGTCTGGGCTAATACCTGCATGTAGAAAACACCGACTCTTCGACCCAGTGTAAGGGGGCTTATTTTAAGGTTTCTCTGTATTTAAAACTCTTATTTCTTTTATTTATATCTGTATATTATATTTGTGTAAGAGAAGGTAGAGGAGTTATCTTTTCTTGTGTATATACAGTATAGTCTGGATTTACGCGGTTTTTGTTTACTCGTTTGGTCAGTTACGAGGTGCCTTGCCAGAATGAAATGTTTTAATTATGCGGTAAATTTGGTAATTTACGCGGCGAGGTCCAGACGCGCCGCGCCATTTTTTACTGACGCTGTCCATTCTTGACCATACGCGGGAAGCGGCGCAGTGAGTGGTGCGCATTAGGCTGCTCTTATGTTATCGCTGACATCATATGACGTATCGGACTGTGATTGGGCCACACATCCTTACCACCCACGTATTCCCTCCGCCGCTAGCTGTGATTGGTCTCATGTAACATGACGTGCCCTGCCACCAGAAGTCGCTGACCTCTCCGGGCCTGTCTCATTGTTCTCAGTCCGCGTATGCAATTCTCTCTTGTGCCCACTATTCCCCTCAATGGCTTCCGTTGGACCCCCACTACCCGAAAAAAACCTTGAATTACCTGGACCAAGCCATGATTGTGTGAAGGAAATCGAGTTGGGGGAGAAAATTAAGCTCATCCTTGACAACGACCCACACAAGCATCGGTATGAAGTGTCTAATAACCTTCTGTCGAAAGTTATGGCGCCTTATATCCAGATTTATCTCGACAACATCAATGCTAGTCGTCAACGTAGTATTGAGGACTTCCTCGCCCGCAACCCACCACAACCACAGCCAGCCCAAGTTAGTGATAGTGACAGTGAGGATATGGACTTTGAGAGGTTTGTCTGGGAGGCCCTGCAAACCTCTGCGAGTAGTGAAAGTGATTCACCGGAGGGCAACTAATCTGCCCTCTCCCTCGGAACCAGCCGCCATCCACGTGTGCCGACCCAGCTTTCCTACTAACGTAAGTGTTAAAAAACCTAATATTATTGATATTTCTCTTAATTATTAATTGTGTGTGTATACCATCATAAAATTAAGATGTTACTTTTACTACAACGTAGGTATTGTGTCTGAAAAAGTGGAGTTTGGGGGTCGGCCCAGTCTCTATTTCAATTAATCCCATATGTTCTGTTATTTCATTTACGCGTTTCTCATTTTACGTGGACCTCCACGGGTTCAATTGACCGTGTAAAAGCAGACTATACTGGACAGTGGTCCCCCGATTTACGCGGTCAATTGAACCCGCGGAGTAGCGCAGTCCTTAAAATATGAAACCTGGCAATCCTCCAACCACTGAGTAACCAACTTGGCTGTGTGGCAGGCAGCACCGTCCTGCATGAACACGTCAGCGCGTGTTTTCTCAAACGAGTCAGGCAGAACGTCACAGAGAAGTTCGAGGTACACACCCTGGTTAACTTTAATGTTTTTTCAAGCACAACCAACTCACCAACACCGTAATAAGTGAAACAACCCCATACCATCACTGAATCAGGATGCTTGACCGTCTTCACAGTGTACCTGGGGTCGAGCGGGTCAGATTCTGGCCGGCGGTACACCCTATCGTGACCACAACCACTCACTGTAAACGTGGCTTCATCACTCCACAGGACGTTCCTCCACTCCTGAAGGGACCAGACACTGTACTTCTTCGCAAAAGTGATCCTCTTCTCCTTCTCGGCAGCAGTCAGCAGGGGCTTACGGCGTGGTCGGTAGGCGCGATAACCGAGATCGTCATGAAGAAGCTGCTGCACCGACCTTAAGGAGACGTGACCAAGGAGTCCGGGGTTAGCTTGCTTTAATTCCCCGGGCCGTGAGCTTAGGATTAGCATTAACTTGCCTAGCAATCACCTTCCTGGTTCTAGGAGACGTAAGCCGTGGTCGCCCAGACCTGGGTTTAGGGGTAGGCAACTCTTCCTGGCTGTTTGCTTCAAACTCCGAGATGAATCGGTACACTGACCGGCGGCACACACCGGTTAATTCAACTATTTCAGTAACTTTATGATTAGCCTTGTATAAACCAATCACCTGTGCAATATCCTCACGCTTAGTAACTCTCCTGGACATCTTAAAGACCCAGAAATCACACGATAAAGCACTGTAACTCAGGTGTAAAATCACGGCACGTGGCGCTCACATGGGTACAAAAACCTCCACCCACGCAACCTAAACAAAGACTGAGCGGTTGTTGCTATGTGACATTTGTCGCCTAAGGGTTCCAGATGCCGTTAGAATTGTGACTAAATATTTCTGATCAAAATTTATCCCAATCTTCAGGGTAAAACGATTTGTGCTAAAAGTGATGACTCAACCCAATTTGTGCCTTAATTTTCCGCGTAGACTGTGTGTATGTATATATATATATATATATATATATATATATATATATATATATATATATATATATATATATATATATATATATATATATATATATATATATATATATATATATATATATATATATATACAGTTAACCCTCACTTTACGCGGTCCCGCATTCCGCGTTTCCACGTTAACGCGGTGCCTTGCCAGAACCTCACGTGCTCACATTACGCGGTACGTGAACCCCATTACGCGGAGAGTGTCCGGCGCGACGCTATTTTTAGATTCGCCCCACCCGCCCGCCTGCCTGCCTGCCTCTCCCTCCTCCTCCCTCCGCTTGGGCAAGCGGCGCGGTAAGGTTGCGCAGTGTGTGTCTTTGTTGCGTTATCACTGACGTCATATGACGTATCAGACCTGTGATTGGCCATGCATCCCTACCCCCCTCTGCTGCTAGCTGTAATTGGCTTAAAGTATTATGACGTGTCCACCCGGGGGAGGGAGGGAGGGAGGAAAGACGACGCTTGACTTAGCCACAGCAGTTTCATCCCTCAAGGCCACTCCGTGTAAACGCGCATCCATTGTTCCGTAAAATGGCTTCCGCCGGACCACCACCCCCAGAGAGAAACCTTTCCTTACCTGGACCCAGCGGCACTAAACCAAAGAAGACACGACGTTCCTTAAGCTACGAGGTGAAGTATAGCATCATCCAAGAGTTGGAGAAAGGAATAAGGCAGGTTGATTTGGCGCGCCAGCATGGTGTGAATGAATCTACGATTCGAACAATAAAGAAGGATGCAGCCAAGATAAAGGAGCACATGAAGATCACAAAGTCTACAGGTGCTTCTATGATCAAGTATTTTCACAACCAGGTGCTTCTCAAGACAGAAAAATTACTTGTGAGGTACTTGGTGCGTCAGGCGCGACGGAACATGGCGGTCGACACGCGCTCTGTTAAGGACTACGCACGTGAACTGTACATGGCAGTGGCACGAAAGATGGGAATTACAGAGCCCAAACCCTTTAATGCTTCCTCTGGGTGGTTACAGAGGTTTAAGATCCGGAACAAGATCACCAATATAAACATTGGTGGTGAAGAAGCGAGTGCTGACCGTGCTGCGGCTCGGGAATTTCCTCCGTTTTTACGTGAGATTATGGAGGAAGGACAGTACAGTGACGACCAGGTGTTTAACATGGACGAATCTGGTCTTTTCTGGAAAAAGCTACCTTCCAAGTCCTTCGTTGTGAAGAATGCCAGCAGGATTCGGGGCCGGAAAATGCAGAAGGAACGCATCACCGTCCTGTTTACCACCAATGCCTCCGGTACCTGTAAGCTCAAGTTATCGGTGATCCACACAGCACGCAAGCCGCACGCCTACAAGAGCATGGACATGACCAAGCTAAATGTCCACTGGCTGACCGCACGTAAGGCGTGGATGTTCTCTACACTGTCCCTCTCCTGGTTTGATGACTGTTTTGTTCCCGATGTAAAGAAATTCTGTGAGCGACAGAATGTGCCATTCAATATTTTGTTGCTGCTGGACAACGCACCAGAACACTCGCCCCTACTGTTAGATCGTCACCCCAACGTAAAAGTGGTCTTCCTTCCTCCCAACACTACGTCTATATTACAGCCCATGGGCCAAGAGTTAATCTGTAATGTAAAAGCTGCATTCTCACCAAAAAAATTCAAACTCCTGAACGACTACACCAACACCAGGGAAGAGTTGCGTAACCTGAGTGACACCACCACCGATAGCAAGATGAAAATGAGGATCAACAGTTGGCACAGCAAAAAATACTGTTCAAACAATTCTGGAGAGTATTTAACATCAAGAAAGCTGTGGACTTCTTGGTGGAGTCATGGGATCAGCTGTCTATTGCTACAATTCGTCACGCATGGAGACATGTGTTGCATGGAATACCAGGTGAGAGGAGGAGTCAATCTGTAACTGGTGAGGTTCAGAATGTTGCAGAAGCAGTGGACCTTGCCAGAGAAGCTGCGCAGACTGTTACAGTTTCAGGCTTCTCCGAGACCACCAACGACGACATCCTGGAGGTGATCAGAGATCCTGAAGTGACTGCCGACGAGATGTTGGAAGAAGATCACGTCAGTGAAGAGGAGGAAGAAGGTCCGTCATTCTCTGAAGAACACAGTTTAACTCATAGTAATATTAAGGGTGCCATGGAATGTGCAGAGAAAATGAAGTCCTTCCTTTCCCGCGACAATGACGATGACCGCTATGAAGTCTTCCATACCCGGCTGGTGCAGGCTATGGAGCCGTACATCACGGTGTATCAAGACAACATAAACACCAGCCGTCAAAAAAGCATAACCGAGTTCTTCGCCTGCAACCCACCACAGCCAGCCCAAGCCAGTGATAGTGACAGTGAAGATGACTTTGAGGGATTTGTCAGGGAAGCCCTGACAACTGAAAGTGACAGTGATGGTGATTCACCTGAGGGCCAGTAATCTGCCCTCTGCCTCGGAACCAGCCTCCATCCCCGTATGCCGACCCATCTCTTCTACTATCGTAAGTGTTCCACCTAACTTTTAGTTTTTCTAACCTAACCTTTATTTTTCCGATGTTAACCTTTATTTTTCCTAACCTAACCTCTTCTATATTACTTGTTTTTTCATACCATCACAAAGTTAAGATAAAATTTTTACTACAACATAGTTGTGTGTCTTCAAAAAGTGGAGTTTGGGGGTCGACCCGGACTCTATTTCAATTAATCCCAAATGTTAGGTTATTCACTTTACGCGTTTCTCACGTTACGCGTTTCTCACTTTACGCGGGACCCTGCGGAAAGTAAGAAACGCGTAAAGTGAACAACGTAACATATGGGATAAATTGAAATAGAGACCGGGCCGACCCCCAAACTCCTTTTTTTGACGACACACAACTATGTTGTAGTAAAAATATTATCTTAACTTTATGATGGTATTCACACACAATTAATAATTAAGAAAAATATCAATAATATTAGGTTTTTTTAACACTTACATTAGTAGAAAAGATGGCTGGGCACATGGGGATGGGCGGTTGGTTCCGAGGCAGAGGGCAGATTATTGGCCCTCACTTGTATCAATTGTATCACTATCCACCACAGAGGCTTGCAGGGCCTCTTTGTCAAACCCCTCAAAGTCCACATAAGTCCATATCCTCACTATAATTATCACTATCACTGACTTGGGCCGGCTGTGGTGGGTGGCGGGTGAAGAACTCGGTAATGTTTTGATGACTGGGCAACCTTGTGCGCACCATGCTCGCGCCGCTTACACAACATGGCGGATGGCGGGAGAGGGTGGGAGAGATGGCGGAGGTTTGGATTCAAAATGGCGCACCAGCAGTCAAGGTAAAGGGTACACACGACGCAGAATGAGTATATATATATATTATATATATATATATATATATATATATATATATATATATATATATATATATATATATATATATATATATGTATATATATATATATATATATATATATATATTTTATATATATATATATATATATATTATATATATATATATATATATATATATATATATATATATATATATATATATATATATATATATATATATATATATATATATATATATATATATATATATATATATATATATATTAATATATATATATATATATATATATTTTAATATATTTTTTATTCAAGATATTCAGAGGCAACTCAGTTGCCTCTGAAGATGTCTTGAATAAAGATTTGTTTTCAAGGTGCTCCGTTGTTTCCTTTTCCTGATTTTATCAAGATATATCTTATCCACGTTTTCATTGTTGATCTATTATGAAATATAGAATTAATGTGTAAGTTATTGATTTATTTTGGTTGATAAATCAATAACTTACACATAAATTATGATTTTAAACTGGTCAGTTTTGATGTAACATCCTCTTACAAAGGTCCCAGTTGATGATTTACTAGAGTCTCATAGATTCCTGAATAATATTTCATTGTCCGTTCCTGGAAAGACGACTTCATCGAATTCGTCAAACTATGTATTAAGGATTGTAAATTTTAATTCAATGGAGAATATTATGCTCAAAAATTTGGTATGGGAATGGGTAATCCACTCACCTGTATAGCAACCTATATATGGAATTCCTTGAAAAGAAACTATTAAGTAATATTTTACCACCTTCAGCAGTCTGGTTTAGATATGTTGATGATGTATTATGTCTCTGGCCATATAATGAGGACCTAAAAGCTTTTCCTACAACTTAACAACTTGGCCTCAATCAAATTCATCTGGAATTAGAGCAAGACTGTAAATTACCATTCCTAGACTGTCTGATACAGAATAGGAAACACTTTTAAGTTCAGTATTTATAGAAAACCTACTAATGTGTGTTCATACATTCATTATTATTCTGCCCACCATAATAGAGTCAAACAGTCAGTATTTCCAACAATGTTTTTACATGCTTTGAGAATTTGCAGCCCGGAATTCATTGATGAGGAATATAAATATATCTATAATATTGGCTCAAACCTTAAATACCCTAGATTTTTCATAGACAAATGCCTGAACATTACTAAGAAATTTTTTATAGAACTGATTCCAAGCCCACCCATGACCATAAGAATATCTAAATATTGCCATTTCACCAAAATTTCTCTCAAATTCCTTTACAATTAAAAACCTGGAACGTCAATGTGGCATTTAAAAACTCATGCACTGTTAAACAAATGTTAATCAAGAACTCCCCCAACAACACAATTGGTTGCATTTATAAAGTTCCTTGCAAAGAATGTAATATGTTTTACTTAGGCCAGACAGGTAAAGATCTTGTAACTAGACTTAAACAACATAAATATAGTGTTTGGACAGGCCAGGAATCCAATGCTCTGTTTGTTCATTTGAGGATAACAAGCATTGGATTGACTGGGATAATGCCTCCTCAATATTACCTTGTAATTCAATTGATAGTAGGAACATCATAGAATCTAGTCTCATTAAACATACCGAAGCATTCAACATGAATTTGAGTATTGGCATGTACAAACTGGACAATTTGTAATTAAGATTTGTAACCAGGTGAGAAGGGTCACCTTACCTCTGACCTGACTACCGACCGTTGCGGTGCTATTTAAAGATTAGTAGGGTCTTAACTAATACCTGACCATTGGACCTGATCTCACCCTCCTCTGTATATATATATTAGGGGGCAGTGAAATTTTGCTCAAAGCTGCACTCTTCAGGCATTGTTCCATATACATATCTAAGACTCCATGCCAAATTTGAAGCTGATATGTCGAGGTTTAGTCTGCCGCATTTTCTACTGAAATTTTTAAATTTACCTACAGTACTAGCCAAACAGCCGCTGTGGCGGTGCAATGTTCTGTTCAGTGTTTATCAACTTTTTTCATATCTCTTATTTCATTTAAGTTGTCTTGTTGCAGATGAGTATGGTGCTATGTCTATATTGATTATCAGCCTTTTCTCATTTCATTTCTCAATGTTGTGTTACTGTACTGTAATGTAGGGAAGACCGCCACTCGTGTGATGATAAAGAATGAGAAGACCGAGAAATGGAGTTCGAGGATGATGGTGAAAGATCATTATGTCATCATGGTTGAGCCTGGCAATGAATATCTCACACATGTGACTCCCAAGACTGGACACGGAAAGCAGATTGCCAAAACTATTCACGAGTTTCTGGTGGAGAAAAATCTAACCCAGCAGCCCATTGTGTGTGTGTTGGTTGTGATGGAACCAATGTAAATGTAGGATCAGAAAATGGAGTCATTCATCATCTTGAAATGTTACTTGGTCACCCGCTCCATTATTTCATATGTCAGCTTCACGGAAATGAGCTGCCTTTCCGCGCAGTTTTTTATCACTATGATGATAAACCAAGTGGTCCTGAGCATTGGCGTGGTCCCATTGGAAAGCAGATCAAGGAGTCTTTGTCTGAGCTTCCAGTTGTCGCCTTCCAGCCAGTCAGTTTCCCTGATTTCCCTGTGTTTAATGATGAAGTGGAGAAAGATCTGTCCTGGGATCAGAAATACTTGTATAGGATTTGTAAAGGAGTTATCACAGGTGTTGTTGAAGATGACTTGGCTGCTGTTGAGCCAGGTCCTCCCTGTGTGTCAAGGTGGAACACCTTATGGAGTAGAATCCTCAGGCTGTATGTAGCAACATCAAGACCCAGCCATGAGTTGAAAAGAATTGTCATTACAATAATAAAGTTCGGTGCTCCAATGTGGTTTTACATAAAGATACACCCTTACGTAACACACGGCTCAAGGAACGTATTCCAGTCCCTGCTATATATGAAACACCTGAATAGTGAGGAGGAGACGATAGTGAAGAAGGCTGTCCAGAGAAATGCATACTTCGCCCACACAGATCAACTTCTTCTTGGTGTGTGTGCAGATGAGGACATGACTGTTAGAGAAAAAGCTGTCTCAATGATAAGAAAAATTAGAGAGGAGAATCAGCAAAAGGAAGAATGCACTGGCAGATCTGAAGAGGAGGAGGAAGATTCTGATGCTGCTGTTGACGAGAATTTGTTAAACTATACTGATGAGGAGGGTAAAGATGGAGATGGGAATGAGGATGTGCCTCCTGTAGTCAACATGAGAAAGGTGGTGACTCCGAAACTAAAGTGGCAAGCAAAAAACTATCATTCCATGATTAACTGGAGGAATGAACTCCAAGACTGAGCCTCCTTACATTGCTTCTGTCAAATCTACAGGTTAATGACATTCTTGAGACACCATTAGTGGTGCCCAAGTGGCCAAACAGCACTCAGGCGGTCGAGAGAGGCATAAAAGTGATGACTGAAGCTTGCACTGAAGTGACGGGATACGAATCGAGAGATGGATATATTAGGCAAAGATTATTGTCTAGGAAAATGATGCCAAGGTTCCGCACAAAAAAGAATTTCAATATGAACTTGTAATGATTTTCTATACGGTGTACCTGTAAAATAACATATGAATTAAATCGATGTCACCCATGTAAAATTTATCATTATCCTGGAAAACATTAAATGACACCTAATTTTTGGTATACACTAAAAGTTGACAAAAAGTCGTTCGCGATGCGGCAGGGTAAGTATGCATGAAATGGCATGAAATTTTGCACAAGTGTTTGTTACAGCCATACAAACGATGCCTGAAAAGTGCAGCCTGCAACTCAAATAAAAGTGCTTTTTCCCTGCTATATACATCTTGTTTTGTACTTCTCCTTATTCTGTACTCACCCCTGAAGATGTGAATTACACGAAAGCGCTTGGGAACTTCGTGTTTTCTTCTTTCCTTGTGGTTATCAGCATATACAGGTTGACAATCCCTTATCCGAAATCCTTGGGACCAGAGGCATTTCGGATTTCGGAATTTATCGGTTTTCAGAATGGTTAGGTTTTTTTTTTGTGTGTGTATTAGCCCATCCGGGCACAAGTCACTGACCCACATTGGGGCCTGGGGGGCGAAAATATAATAATAATTATAATAATAATTATAATAATAATAATAATAATAATAATAATAATAATAATAATAATACAGGTAATAATAATAATTCATAGGTCTAGGTCATGTTACTCACTTTTTATCTTTTTTTCATTCTTGTATTTCTTTATTATTATTATTATTATTATTATTATTATTATTATTATTATTGTTATTGTTATTATTATTATTATTTTATTAATACAGTATTATTGTTGTCATTATTATTTTATTTTGGTGTATTTTTTAATTGAAAATTTTATTTACTCTGAATAATTACAGGTATTATTATTATAATAATAATAATTATTATTATTATTATTATTATTATTATTATTATTATTATTATTATTATTATAATAATTAGTATTACTATTACATTTTCGCCCCCCAGGCCCCGATGTGGGTCAGTGATCTATGCCTGCAGGCTAATCCCCTGTAGAAAGTTGAAAAAAAATTTCGGTTCACAAAATCCCTGCTTTTTATATATATATATATATATATATATATATATATATATATATATATATATATATATATATATATATATATATATATATATATATATATATATATATATATATATATATATATATATACATTTATATTATATATGGGTTAATTTCTAGTCCGGCAACCTCGACCTTAATCTGTGCCGGACCATGAAATTCAATTTTCCCTGTATAGATAGTGACCTGCTATGCTTGGAAGCACTAGCACCACTTTCTCTGCATCATGGTCTCTTTGAAGACATATTGAAGGGTTAAATGTCGTATAGTAGCTTCTAAAATTTTGCGAGTTTTTAATTCAACGTATTTTATTGGAACACACAAAAAAAAAATATAAATAAAAATTTTGACGGCGGAAACTTGAATTTCGACGGGTTTGAACGGCCCGCCAACGTGCAGACGATGTGCATAAGCGTGTAAACAGCATCATTTCTCTTATGTACAAAAGATTCATTATTGTTTATTACTGAATGTCTTTTTTATTGAATTAATGTTTATGTGTGCAAAATGAGCAATACAATTCATCAATAATACGTAGAATATTAAAACACACGAGGAAATGACACAGCATTGTTTTCGTTGATTACAAAACCAGTGACTGACTGGTTCTACATATAAAACTGAAGAAAATAAGACGTTGGTTGCAGCTGTAGTAAAATTAATATGGTTTTTTAAGTAATATTATTTAATGTTAATAAATGGAACAATAGAAGTAGCTAACGATAATGGTAAAGAAAAAAGAGAGATCGCGTATGTAAGTGCACACACGTGAAAATATATCGTCATTACTTTACATAAGAATATGAAAGCAACACTTATTTACTGTTCATATATATTTTAATTAATGTTTCTGAAATTATTTTTATTGAATTAATGTTTGTGTGTGCAAATTTAACAATACAATTTAGTAATAGTACGTGGAATATTAAAACACACGAGAAGACGAGACAGCTGCCGGCATTGTATATGTTAAAGCTTACAAAACCAGTGACTGATTGGTTCTACATATAAAACTGAAGAAAATAAGACCCTGATTGTAGCTGTAGTAAAATTAATGTAAACAAATTAATATGGTTGTTTGAAGTACCTGTAACGTTATTTATTGTTAATAAATGGAACAATATAAGTAGCTAACCATTAATGGTAAAAAAAAGTGAGACTGCGTCTATGTAAGTGCGCACATGTGAAAACATATCGTCATTACTCTACATAAGAATATGAAAGCCACACTTATTTACTGCTCATATATATTGAAGGGTTAAATGTTGTACTCTGTATAGACAAGCAGAGAGAGAGAGAGAGAGAGAGCAGCCGAACTGCCGGATGTAAACAAACCTTAATTTCCCGCGGCTTTGTTGTTGTTTTTATGGGGATTAGCCCACCTGGGCATAGGTCACTGACCCATTAGGGCCTTAGTGGTAAAAATTTAATATCTATAATAATAATAATAATAATTCAGATAAGTAAAAAAAAAAAAATGCTAAATCTACCTATTGGACAAACTAAAATCGTTCGGACCACGGAAGTTTCAGACCACAGAATGCCGGACTAGAGTACAACGTGTATATATATATATATATATATATATATATATATATATATATATATATATATATATATATATATATATATATATATATATATATATATATATATATATATATATATATATATATATATATATATATATATATATATATATATATATATATATATATATATATATATAAAAATATATATATATATATACAGTAATTGCCCGCTTAACGGTCAATAAAACCCACAGAGGTCCGTGTTAGTGAAAACCATTAAGTGAACAACAGAACATATGGGATTAATTCCAATAGAAACTGGCCCGACCCCCAAACTCC
>NW_024735131.1:0-3411 GCF_018991925.1 Homarus americanus
AAATCCGGCTGCAACACGAGGATCAAATATATTTCTTGAAGCCAATAAACGTGCGGAATTCTACATAAAATCAACACCTCACTCCACCAGGATTCAAACCCAAATCTTATAATTGTGACCGGGAATGCTACCTGTGGGCCACCAGGACACTAAAAGCTGTCCTAGACTCTGTTATATTTCACACAAAGCCTGTTCAACGAGCTTATTGGGCTGTGAACCACTATAGGGGACCACCCGTGCCCTTAGGTGATCAGAGCAACGTTTACCAAATGAGGCTTCGAAAACGAGGATCCATATATATTTCATTAATATAGGCATGCGGACTTCTGCATAAAATCAACACCTCACCCACCAGGATTCAAACCCAAAATCTTATAATTGTGACCGGGAATTCTACCTGTGGACCACAGGACAATAAAGCAGTTGAACTCTATATTTCACACAAAGCCTGTTCAACGACCTTGTGGCGCCATGAACCTCTAATGGGGACCACCGTGCAGGTGATCAGGCAACGGTTTACCAAATCGGCAAATACGAGGATCATATATTTCGTTAATAATAAACTTCGGACTTCATATAATCAACACCTCACCACAGTTTAAACCCACGATCTTATAATTGTGACGAGTCATGTCTCTGGACCAGGACAATAAGGGCTGGAACTCTGCTATATTTCACACAAGCCTGTTCCATGAGCTTTTGTGGCGCCGTGAACCTTTAATGGTGACCACCCGTGCGCTTAGGTGATCAGGCAACGTTTACCGTCGCCTTCAAAACAGGATCATATATATTTCTTTAGCCCAATAAAACCTGGGACTTCATATAATCAACACCTCACCCAAGGATTCAAACCACGATCTTCTAATTGTGACCGGGGTTCGCTACCTCTGGGCCACCAGGACAAAAAAAGCAGTCCTAGACTCTACTATATTTCACAAAAGCCTGTTCAGCGAGCTTATGGCGCTGTGGACCTAATGGGGACCATCGGTGCGCTTAGGTGATCAGAGCAACGTTTTTCAAATCGGCTTGAAACACGAGGATCCATATTATTTCATTGCCCAATAAAAGCCGCGGGACTTCTACATATAATCAACACCTCACCCCACCAGGTTGAACCCACAATCTTATAGGTATGACGGGAACCTACACTCTGGGCCCTAGGATAATAAAGCAGTCCCTGAACTCTACTAAATTCACAAGCCAGTTCAAGCGACATGGCGCATGAACCTCTAATGAGGACCACCGCACGCTTAGGTGATCAGAGCAAAGTTTAACCAAATGCGGCTTCGAAACACTAGGATCCATATATATTTCATTAGCCCAATAAAGCACGCGGATTTCTACATATAATCAAAACCTCACCCCACCAGGATTTGAACCCACGATCTTATAATTGTGACCGGGGAACGCTACCTCTGGGCCACCAGGACAATAAAAGCAGTCCTAGACTCTACTATATTTCACACAAAGCATGTTCAACGACCTTATGGCGCCATGAACCTCTAATGGGGACCACCTGTGCCGGTTAGGTGATCAGAGAAACGTTTTACCAAATTCGGCTTGGAAACACGAGGATCCATATATATTTCAATAGCCCAATAAAGCACGCGGACTTCTACATATAATCAACGCCTCACCCCACCAGGATTTGAGCCACGATCTTATAATTGTGACCGGGGAACGCTACCTCTGGGCCACCAGGACAATAAAAGCAGTCCTAGACTCTACTAAATTTCAAACAAAGCCTGTTCAACAAGCTTGTGGCGCCGTGAACCTCTCATGGGGACCACCAGTGCCGCTTAGGTGATCAAAGTAACATTTTACCAAATGCGGCTTCGAAACACGAGGACCCACATATATTTCATTAACCCAATAAAGCACGCGGACTTCTACATATAATCAACACCTCACTCCACCAGGATTCGAACCCACGATCTTATAATTGTGACCGAGGAACGCTACCTATGGGCCACCAGGACAATAAAAGCAGTCCTAAACTCTGCTATATTTCACACAAAGCCTGTTCAACGAGCTTATGGCGCCGTGAACCTCTAGTGGGGACCATCCGTGCCGCTTAGGTGATCAGAGCAACGATTTACCAAATCCGGCTTCGAAACACGAGGACCCACATATATTTCATTAACCCAATAAAGCACGCGGACTTCTACATATAATCAACACCTCACTTCACCAGGATTCGAACCCACGATCCTATAATTGTGACCGAGGAACGCTACCTATGAGCCACCAGGACAATAAAAGCAGTCCTAGACTCTGCTATATTTCACACAAAGCCTGTTGAACGAGCTTATGGCGCTGTGAACCTCTAATGGTGACCATCTGTGCCGCTTAGGTGATCAAAACAGCGGTTTACCGTCTTGGCTTCAATATGAAGGATCATATATATTTCATTAGCCCAATAAACACGCGGACTTTGGAGCGCCTCAATCAGCACCTCACACAGGATTTAAACCCCACGATCTTATAATTGTGACCCGGGGAAGCGCTATCTCCTGGGCCACCAGGATAATAAAAGCAATCCCTAGACTCTGCTATATTTCACACAAAGCCTGTTCAACGAGCTTTTGGCGCCGTGAACCTCTAATGGTGACCACCCGTGCCGCTTAGGTGATCAGAGCAACGTTTTACCAAATGCGGCTTCAAAACACGAGGATCCATATATATTTCATTTGCCCAATAAAGCACGCGGACTTCTACATATAATCAACACCTCTCCCCACCAGGATTCGAACCCACGATCTTCTAATTGTGACCGGGGAACGCTACCTCTGGGCCACCAGGACAAAAAAAGCAGTCCTAGACTCTGCTATATTTCACAAAAAGCCTGTTCAACGAGCTTATGGCGCTGTGAACCTTTAATGCGGACCATCCGTGCCGCTTAGGTGATCAGAGCAACGTTTTACCAAATCCGGCTTGGAAACACGAGGATCCATATATATTTCATTAGCCCAATAAAGCACGCGGACTTCTAAATATAATCAACACCTCACCCCACCAGGATTTAAACCCACAATCTTATAATTGTGACCGGGGAACGCTACCTCTGGGCCACCAGGATAATAAAAGCAGTCCTAGACTCTACTAAATTTCACACAAAGCCAGTTCAACGACCTTATGGCGCCATGAACCTCTAATGGGGACCACCCGTGCCGCTTAGGTGATCAGGGCAACGTTTTACCAAATTTGGCTTCGAAACACGAGGATCCATATATATTTCATTAGCCCAATAAAGCACGCGGACTTCTACATATAATCAACACCTCACCCCACCAGGATTTGAACCCACGATCTTATAATTGTGACCGGGGAACGCTACCTCTGGGCCACTAGGACAATAAAAGCAGTCCTAGACTCTGCTATATTTCACACAAAGCCTGTTCAACGAGCTTA